>NC_041229.1:87040181-87087107 GCF_002837175.3 Physeter macrocephalus | reverse complement strand
AGATGTGGTACATATATACAATGGAATATTACTCAGCCATAAAAAGGAATGAAATTGGGTCATTTGTAGGGACGTGGATGGACCTAGAGACTGTCATACAGAGTGAAGTAAGTCAGACAGAGAAAGAGAGACTGTTTAAGAAATGTCTCTGCTTTGCTGCTTGGGGCTTTCTCCAAGGCTGCCGAAGGCCACTTAGCCAACATAGGTACAACACAGACAGTCATGGAGTTGGTATATGCAGGAGCAATTTCAATCAATAGTGACTAGGAGTCAATGGATAAATGGCCAAACTTCTCAGTCTCCATGGAAATCCTTCTGGGACACAGGCTAATAGTTCCTCAGGGAATCCCCAAAGTGACTGAGCCCCAGTTGCCAAGGGCAATAACCAGATTATTAATAAACACTCTATTGTTCCTTCTGCTTCCTGAGTTCAATTCCCAAGTAAAGTTCCAACACTCAAGTTCTTTTCTCAGGTGCTGCTTTCAACGGCACTCAAAATAAAACACAGAAAACCAATCTTTGCCAGAGCAGCAGAGTCACTGCCAATCTGAGAACTGACCTGGCAGGAACTGGAGGAATAAATAACCCTACCTATCTCCTTCAACCCTGTGATGTCCTGCCAGGGCATCTCGGAAGCCAGAGGCAAGAAAACCCAGTGACAGGGTCTCTAAAAGTCAGTCTCACAGGGAACAGAGAGGGAAAGATGGAGAAGGGCAGAGTGGATTGGGACAGGCAAATAGAAACTATTCACTTCAGCCCACCTCTTCTGTCTCTCAGCAGTTTCCAAGTCCTTCAAATATTGCATCATTTCATGATGAATTCCATCACACTGTTGCCTGAAATCTAAAACGTTAGTCACCACCAGAGCTATTCTGATAAGGTAGTGAGGAAAACAGAGGCAAAGGAACAATTAACATCCTTCTTGCCCCCATTCTGTAGCAGCACCCCACTTTTCCCTTAGAAATAATAGTGACTGTCGGGCTTCCCTGGTGGTACAGTGGTTGAGAGTCCACCTGCCGATGCAGGGGACACGGGTTCGTGCCCCGGTCCGGGAAGATCCCACGTGCCGCGGAGCGGCTGGGCCCGTGAGCCATGGCCGCTGAGCCTGCGCGTCCGGAGCCTGTGCTCTGCAACAGGAGGGACCACGGCAGTGAGAGGCCCACGTAGCGCAAAAAAAAAAAAAAAAAAAAAAAAAAATAGTGACTGTCTTCTCTGTTGGTTCATGTATATGAGGCACCCCTAATGATCATCAGCAGGTTCAGCTTATAATTCATTAGAACCAAGGCTGTGGTCTCTGGCGAAAGCATTCTACCTTTGGGCCCTATGACCTCCAAACACATTAAACTCAAGGACACAGGGAAGGGAGGAAAAATTTTTCTAAGTAGGTTATTTCTTGTAATAGTGAGAGGGGATACTTCTACCTCCATCCCTGGTTTTCCAGACCTGTGAATTCTCTGGTGGGAGAGGTGGTACCACATGTTAGCTGTTAGTCATTTTTACAGACTGTAGGACAGCACCCTAACCTACAGGACTATAAGTGAGGCTTCAGCAGGCTGTCTTACTGCTATTTGCAGTGTAATAGGAAGCCTCTAAAATGGTTCCCAAAGATCACTGCTTCTAGGTATTCATATCCTTGTGTATTCCCCTCCCCTTGGACATGAGCTGGACCTAGTCACTGGTTTCCAATGAATAGAATATAGCAAAAGTGATGGGATGTCACGTCTAAGATGAGATTGCAAAGACTCTGGCTTCTGTCTTGCTGGTTTTCTCTTGCTCTCTGTTTGTTTGCCCCGATGGAATCCAGCTGCTAAGCTGTAAGCTGCTCTTTGAGGAGGTCCACATGGCAAGAAACTGATATCTCCAGCCAATAGACAGCCAGGACCTGAAGCCTGCCAACAGCTGTGTGTGTGAGTGAGTGATTCCTCCCCTACTCAGGGCTTGAGAAGACCGCATCCCTGGCCCATATCTTGCTAGCAGCTTTGTGAGCAGCCCTAAGTCAGAGGTACCCAGCTAAGCCATGCCTATATTCGTGACCCATCAAGAAACTGGGAGATAATGTTTGTTGTTTTAAAATGTGAAGTTTTGGGGTAATTTGCAGTAGATAGCTAATATATCCATTCAGCTCTTTCTGGATGATAGGGTATACGGAAACAGCAATGAATTCTGTAGTCACGAGCCCTATGCTATACTTTTGTTGTTCTTAAAAAATGAGTTCCCTGTTTGGAGCCAATATTGTGTGGAACACCATGGTAATAGATAAAGCTCTTTATACATCCCTAAACGATAGTGCTGGCAAAAGCATTGTGGGTAAGGAAAGCAAATTCTATAAATGAAATGGGTATCTCTTCCCACTAGGACAAAACCTTGCCTTCTCCATAATAAACGGGGTCCAATGTAATTATTCTGCTACCGCGTGGCTGTCGGCCCTTTGGGTAATGGTGCCACATTAGAGGCTTATATTGGCTTCTTTTTTGACAGAGTGGACTTGGCAATGGTGATAGCTTGAGCAGCCTTGGTAAGGGGACATCTGTGTTGTTGGGCCCGTGTATGGCGCCCGCCCCTGCTGCCATGACCACTTTGCATATGGAGTGAGCACAGGGTCTTCTGGAAAAAGGACTGACATCCCTCAGACAGATCATCTTGTCCATTTGATTGTTTGGAACCTCGTCTGCAGTTAATGCCCTTGGTGAGTATATTCACAGGACATATAGATGTCTTTACACTTTGTACCCACTCCTAGAGATCCATCTACATCCATCTCCCCAGACCTCCTTGCCGCCAATCTTCTAATCCTTCAAGAGCCAGAGTCCTTGCACTGCCAAAAGTTCTACCCACTCAGAGGATTTTCCATCACCACTATCTTTTAGGGCCACCCCTGAGTAGGTCCGTAAGTAGTGGCATCCACTTCTTGTTGGTGCCAGGATACTGTGTAGATCCACCCATACACCTAGTCTGTCATTGTCTTTTCTTCTTTAACTAGCCATGAAAAGCTTCCATGGACCCATAGGTATGGTTGTAAGGAGAAAGTGTAAGTGCCATGGGGGTCTGAGACACTTGCTTAGACAAAGCACTGTGCCTTCCAGACCACAGAGGCTTGCTGATTTTCTATCTGCATTCTCAGTTGGATATTCAAAACTTTTAATTTCTTCTTTTCTCTGTGAATACTCTTTAGGGTCTCCAGAGGTAGCCAGCCTGCACCACAATCTGAATAATCACCATCGTCATCAGATTGACTAAGAAGCACAGCCACTGATCTCAAAACATAATACCCTCTGTGTGCATTGTTGCTGCAATAAAGCAAGAGGAAATAGAGCTAACTCCATCTGGGCTTCCGTTATTTATTGCCTCTGTGTCAGGCACTGTGCTAAGAAAAAATGAAACCACTCATATCAAGACAGATGAGTCCTTGGACTTGGATGGCACTTACATGCTAGTGGGGGGAGAAAAACAAAAAGCAAGGAAGCAGATTGATTCGTCAACTCAGATACTGATAGGTGCTGCGGATAAAAGAGGCTATGGGAAAAGCAGGGCTTGGCAAACTCTTCCTGAAGATGGTAAATAGCTTCAGCCTTATGGACCATATGGTCTCCGTGGCTGCTACACAGACATAGTCCTCAACTCTGCTGGTGTAACACGAAGGCAGCCGTAGGCAACATGTGAATAAATAGGTGTGAACAGATTTGACCCTTGGACCATAATTTGCCAAGCCCTGGGATAGGGCAAGCTTGGCCGGGGGTAGGGGAGTGTGTTAAACAAGAGTGGAAAGAGTATGAGGTGATGTCACCAAAATAGGATGCCACTGAGTCTGGAGTTTTTCTAATTATGACAGAAAGCCACCGGAGGGTTTTGAACAGAGCGATCAGCAGAGAGACCTGTTCTTGTCAGAGAGAGGAAAGAAAATAGCAATCCCTTATTTACAGAGCACCTGGTCACTGCTTGGTTCATAGAGGTAGCTAATACCTTCCTGGGTATTTGTCGCTAAGGCATTGTGCCTCCAAAGGGTCACCAAATCCTAGAATAGAAGGGACTATAGAAACAAGGTAGCATGTCTCTTGTGTTTTACAGATAAGTGCATTGAAACCCAGAGAGGTTAGACGCTGTACCCAAGATCACTCAGCAAGTCGGCTGCAGAGCTGGGGCTAGAACCCAAGGAGCAAGAATCTTGGCCTGATAACAAAGCAGTCATGGTGGGAAGAGCAGCATGATTCTGGATCCAGTATGGTGATGTCACTTGGCCATATCGGCACGTCCAGCCCCACAGGGACTCAATGTGAGAGTTCCTGGGAGAGACAAGTTATGAGAAAAACCTGAGCAGAAAAGATTTCCAGGTGCAAGGGACCAAACAGTGGCCTTGAGTGCACAGAGGAAGTCTTGGGCATGACCATTCTCGCCGTGGCTGTTGACTGAAGAATCATGGACATGGGACTCTCCTGGAAGAGGCCGGAGGGGGACAGGATGACAATGGCAGGCAACAAGTGCAAACGACAAGGGCTTCTTTCTGAGAGCATCTGATAGAACCCCAAGAAAGCTCAGAAACACTCGAGTGACACTTTGAGACAAGTTGAAGTGTGTGATAGCAATTGAGACCCGTGAAACGTGATTTACTGCTGCCAACGGCTACCCATTTTTGTCACCCAGTCTGGTGTGCTCCCAGGGAACACAAGTCACGTTCCAGAGTCATGTGAGAAGATGAGGACACCTATCCCAGTCCATTCAGCAAATACACGAGCACCACCTTTAATGTCTACCTACTACCTCCAACAGGTTGCTCTTTCTTCGAGCCGGTACACCTACTATCAATGACCCCAGATCCGTGCCAAAGGCAAGCTTTGGCAACCTAGCACACGTGTCTGGGCAGGATGGTGAGAGATGGAGGGTCACTCCTTTCATGCGGAATACAGCGCAGCTGGGCAGCAGGAGGTCTGGGCTCGGGATCTTGAAGTCAGATCTCAGGAGACAGGGCTCCTCCCAAGCAGGGAAGCGAATCTTACCAGGTCAAGACAAGGCAGCCTTCCTTTCCTTCCTGGGCTAGGGCTTCAGTCTCGCCTCTTGCAAAGCAAAGCTACTTTTCTATTTTTAGGGGGAAAAAACTGCTATGAAATGTACTTTCCAATTTTAGGGCTCTTTCCTGGGCTCTACTTCTAGTGACCAACTGGGAAAATACCTCTCATTCTGCATGTACGTATTTGAAATCTGGCCAGTGGTTTCAGAGTCTACTCCCTGGAGAGGGTTTGCACAGTGAATCAGTTCCAAACAATGACAGGCCTTTGTCTTTAGGAGAATGCCGGCCTGCATTTTGCAGAGAAGACGTGAACCTCCATGGCACCAACCCTGCTACATTCAGCCACAGGGAAATTTGAATCATGTTTTATTTCAAAGATTCATTGATGGCCTTGGGGCTTTCTGCTAATGAAGACGATGAGAGGTCAGGATGTATAAGTAAGAAAAGTCTAGGTTCTAAGAGAAAGAGGCACAGTCCTTTCATGGCTTTCTCCCAGTGGGTTCCATTCCCAATAGGAATTATGGACCGGGATAGGGGAGGAGCTTGATGTTGTACCGTAAACAGAATTGGACATGAGATGGGCTGAGTGGGCCTGTTCACCTTCACCAGATAGGAGCCAAGGCTCCATGGGAAATGTTGGAAGGAAACCAACATCAACTGAAACGTTAATTGATTTTCACAGTGGGACTGGTGACCAGTGCAGTGAAAGGAGGTCAGCTCCATTGGTCCAATATGACAGTAATGTAGCCAGCATTATTCAAATGTCTCCAGCAGGCTTCTGCTCCTAGGAGATAGGAACTGCGCTCTCTTTCTGGCAATGATGACTCTTTAACCCCGGGTACACTTGATGAGGCTCGGGAATGCCTTTGGAGGGTCTAACGCCTGGCTTTTTAGGCTGGAGCCCCTGTGCCCCTGAGACCATACACAAACTGTGACAGGTACACAAAGCTTAGGAAAACAGAGTGTATGTTTCTGGAACGTTCATTTCACTTGCTGATTGGTGGTTAAAACATAATGTTAAAGTAGATAGTGTACAGGTGAGGTCTCTTATGACCACTTAGTGTGTTCTGAAAGCCTTTTCTCTGTTGGGAAAACGTCCCACGTGGTGGGTCCCGCCGGAGCTGGCTCTTCCATCTTCTCTTTTAGCTGAGCTATGGGCTGTGTCTTAGGCCAGGCCGTACAGACACTCACATAAGACCTCAATATGGCAGAAAGCCACTGAGGATGGGGCCTTGAGGAATCCACGTTTCGGCAGCATCATGGCAGAAGCACCGATTTCCATATGCAGCAGTGGCGGTGCCTCAGTATCCAGTCCCTAGTGGGCTCAGAGGGCACAGCTCCGTCTGGCAGCTGTGGTGTTTGTGTTCAAGGCCAACCCCACTGGGGGTTCACGGGGGCAGCCCCTGAGGGGTGGTTTGGGCCTGTTTCCTGTACGGGGAGAGCTCGACTCTCTGGTTCCCCTACAAAATCTACAGTTGCCCTTCAATTCCTGTTCTGTCTGAGCTACTGAGAGCAGGCTCTGTTGTTTTCATCCAAGAACAACAGTAACTGTTACACGTGGATAGATTACAGAGCCAAACACGAGAGTCACAGGAATCTCAGCAATAAACATGAGACGCCAAAGAAATTTCACACTATAACAGGCACTTTAGGCTAAATCTTTTTTACCCTTTTTGGTTGTTAAGGGCATTTTGGTGGAAACGTTTGAAAATCCCTGGCCTCAGGGATAAGCCTGGTAAAAAGGAAATAAATGAAGACAGGAGGGAGGCAGGACAAACAAAAAAGAAGGCACAGAGAGAAGGACAAGTAAGTAAAAGAAATATTTGTGCACGTAATCGTCTGCCTTACAAAGGCTGAGACATACATTATCTCACGCGATCCTTGTGTCAACTTTGTGACTGTCCCTATTTTACAGATATGGAAATTGAGGCTGCAGGAGAGATGATGGGACTTGTCCAAGCATATGTGGGTGGAAGGTAGTAGGGCAAGTGTTGAAGCCAAGCTGTCTTGTCAAGCCCTGGGCTCCTACCACTCTGTCCCACGATGGGCATGATGGGTACGTGCTTTGTTTTCCCGTCGACCAAAGGAAACGGAAGCCCAGAGTGCAAGAACCAGAGGGCATTTCCCCCACCTCCTTAACCAGTGTCACTTCCTCTAAAACTTATCCCCACCACCTTGTCCAGGTCAGGTGACCCAGCAGGGCAGTCTAACAGGGGTGGCTCTGCTGGGCCCTGCGGCTTCTGGTGTTGAAACCGTCCCCCTGGGTGGCAGGTGCTGTCTTTGGCCGGGTGTAAACAGCCAGGAACACTGCTGGCTTTCGCTCAGCGGCTTCAGTTCTTCACCCACTGCCCAGCCCTCTCATTACTCAGTGTCACAATGGCTGGAGCCTCACATACACACCGGGCTTTGTCTGCAGAGACACAAGCCAAAGGGGCCTGGAAATGGAAGCTGAGCTGCTTAGGAAGCAGCATGTCTTTTGGGCATTAAGTGACCCCCACATGGCTTGGGTTTGCAGGGCGGCCTGAGGCTGGGCCCAGGGAAAGAAGAGGGGAAACCCAGGCCCCCACTGGGAGCCTGCACCCAGAGCTTCTGACCACGGGGAGTTAGAGCCTGCTACCACTTGTGAGTAGAATGGAGAAGGCGGAAAGGGGGTGGGGTGTGGGTGATGCTCCCAAAGAGTCTAGAACTTAATTGCTAATAATCATGGCTGTCATTTACTGAGCACTTACTATATGCTGGGCATTTTGTTGAGCGCGTTACATACTTGTTCTGTCTTCACAAAACTCCTGCAATAAGTACTATTTTTATCCCTTGTTTTTCAAATGAAGACCCTGAGGGTTAAGGCATTTGCCCAAAGTCACACGAGTAGAGAAGGGCAGAGCACAGACTTGAGAACAGGTCTTGCAGATGACAAAAGCCATATTTAATTAAGTCTTTATTAAATACTCAGCCTTTTGAGTTCCAGATGGCTCACAAAATGAACAGACCTTCAGGAACAGGGCAGAGTGGTGAGTTTAAGATCTTTCGTCTCCCCGTGGTTGTCCAGTATTGTGCATCCAATCCAGCCTGGGGTCTCCAGGGTGGGCTACTGAAAAGTCTCCATGATGTTCATTAAACGCCCGTTGGGAGCGCTGCCTGGCCCTCTCCAGGATCCGCAGGCTTTCCAAGGCTGTCAACAGATTAACCACATTCATACTAGATAAATACAAGAAACATGACTGGTTGGATTGTCTTTATTTCCTTGCCCATATGATGCCAAGTCAGGATGGCCTGGTACTATTTCAGTGCTTCTTTTTAAAGCTGGGTTATGGTCTTCTCATCCCCAAACGCTTTATCACTCTGCTGGAGGATGGCGGAGTCTTTTTTGTCACTGTACATAGGTTTTCCTCCATACTCCATTCTACCCCATTCTGAGGACTGGGTTTCTGACTTAGAGGGGAGGAGTAAAAAGACATACAGAGGAAATATCATGCTCCTTTGTTTGTCAAAAAAGAATGCCAACTCAGAACCACCTTCCTTAGCATCAGCTCTTTGTCACTCAGCCAAGGCACGAAGAGGCAGTGAGAGATGAATTTTACATATAATACATGCAAGAGGCTTAGTTTATGGAGCTATGAGTAAATGGAGCCAGGACATAAAACTAGACCACCAGATTACAACTATGTGGCCAAAGCAGACATTGCTAGTCAATCACAGTACTCCTCTGAATTGGGATCTGGCCTCTCAAATGCCCCTTGAGTCCTCTAGGCAGCCATTACCAATCAATCAGAGCACACAATATAAAACCTATTTTTAAATGTGAACCGGTCTGTGGGCTCCTTACAGGCAGGGACCCCACCTTATGAAAACATTTGTCTCCCCTTAACGTAACCTAACACAGTGTAATCTGGATAGCCCTCAATGTTTGTTGAACACATAAATGAATGAAATAATGAATTAATGTAGCTATTTAGACAGATGTGACTCAGTCCTCTTCTAGGTACCCTATCTTTGCCCTATCTTTGACTGAGGTGCTGGAATCTTCTGGGTACCAAATTGGTGCTTTGTTCACATGTTCCTCCAATGCTGCTTTAGCTTTACAGTTTTCTACACTGATCCCAAAACTGGGGAGCTGTACCCTCAATCATAAAAGTCAAACAAGAATTTGCTGACCCTAAGTCAGAAGATGCATTAGAGTAACAGACACTGTGGTGGATTTTCTCAGCCTCTGATGACTAAGTCATTATTCCCAGGCTAAGCTTCTCTGCTTGACTTGTCCATTCCTTGGGATGAATTCTCTCCTGGGAAGGCATCTCATGCAAATAGCCTTCTAACAGACTTGCCCCATCAGCTTCTCAGTTTCCTAGTCACAACTGAATTCCAACACTGGACACAGCTTATGCCTAATCTATTACCCTTTCTCTTTACCCCTACATGAGGGAGACCATGTGTAGCAGCTAGCTATTGCTACATAACAAACCGCCCCAATGTTTAATGGCTTAAAATAACAAACATTCCTTATTTCTCACAAGTCTACAGGTCAGCTGGGTGGTTCTTCTGGTCTGTGCTGGGCTTGGCTGATGGTGGTTGGGCTCACTCATGTGCCTATGACAAATTTGTTAGGTGACTGGTATAGCTCAACTAGGATGGCCTCGGTTGGATGACCTGGCTCTCTTCCATGTGTCTCTGACTTACTTCCAGCAGACTAGCCTGGGCATATTCTCATGATGAGGGCCAGGGTCAAACAGGGAGAAGCAAAAATGTAGTTTTGGACAAGAAGAGAATGTAGACTTCACTAGTGGGAAACATTTGAAACAGTGCCTGGGTGAGACCCTGAGCCCCTCATATGATGTGAAAAGCTTCAAATCAGTGACTTCATACTTCAGATGAATGTCTTGAGTACAAAGGCCTCAATAGAAATATTCTCTGGAGGTGAGCAGGCTTTGGCCTTGGTCTATCTGCCAGGTTTTCATTAAGGAGCTCAGCAGATGAAACAAAAATGAAGGCTTCCCTGGATAGTCACTTCTCCTCTTTGTCCTGAAAGTACTTCCTTTGTAGCCACAATGACACAGACAACTGGCTTCCTGTCATTTCCCATCTTTTGGCTCCTGTACCAAGCTTAGCTAGTTCAAGGTGGGCATTCCTCCATGTGCTTAGATTTCTACAGCAACTGTCGACATCTGGTGGTTTTGATGCTATAGGTGTAAAGAGTGGGAGTGAGCAATACTCTGTAAGGGCCTATATGGGAAAAGAATCTAAAAAAGAGTGGATATATGTATAACTGATTCACTTTGCTGTACACCTGAAACTAACACAACATCGTAAATCAACTATACTTCAATAAAAATAAAAAATAAAAAAGAGTGGGAGTGAGGATTTATTTTTGGTGCTCCCAGAAGATCACTTCCAATCTGGTTCCAGAAAACTTTCACAGATGAATCGGGAGATTGGGATGGACATGTATACACTCTTGATACTATGTATAAAATAGATAACTAATGAGAACCTACTGCATAGCACAGGGAACTCTACTTGTGCTCTGTGGTGACCTAAACGGGAAGGAATTCCAAAAAAAGAGGGGATATATGTATATGTATAGCTGGTTCACTTTGCCGTACAGTAGAAACTAACACAACACTGTAAAGCAACTATACTCCAATAAAAATTAAAAAGCAAAGAAACAAAAAAACACACAAAATTCCCCTCCTACCTTTTTTAAAAATTAAAAGCAAAAAAAAAAAAAAAAAAAAAAAAAAAGGAAGAAAACATTCACAAAGCCCAGACTGATCATGTCTTCCTAAAAGTTTAACTCCCTTCACTCTCATTATGGAATAGTTGAGTCCTACTGAAGACTAAATCATCTTCATGGGCTGGGCTGAAAGGCCCTGCAAGGATGATTAAATGCAGTGAGACTACAAATTGGTAATCTCCTTTTGAATACCATCTCAAATGGAGAGATCTGAAAAAAGGAGCCCTTCCTTCACTTTTTGGTGAGGTTCCTCCTTTAGGGATAAGTAGCAAGATTTTTAAATCTCCTGCTCCTTGGGTGACCAGGCATGTGACAAAACCCTATTCCTTAAATCCTGTACCCATGGAAAAAAAAAATCTAAGCCAATTCTAGTCACCTTTCCCATTAATCCTTGATGTCAACTCACAACCCTTCTTTACACAGCACTCCAGGTAATCACTACAATTGATCAGAGCTGATAATTAGGATGAAAAAGATTTACCATCTCGGATAAGGATGGACCAAAGATTCCAAGGTAGAAATTAGTAAAACAGGTTATTGTGGTTTGAATTTTGTCCCGCCCCCTCCCCAATTCATATGTTGAAGTCCTATCCCTCAGAATGTGAACTTCTTTGGAAATAGGGTTATTGTAAATGTGATTTCTTAACATGAGATTATACAGTTAAAATGAGGTTATGCTGAGCTATATGACCTTATCTAGTAAGACTGGTGTCCTTATAAAAAAGAAATGTGGACTTAGATGCACCTAGGAGAACATCAGATGAACATGAAGATAGAGCTGTATAAGCCAAGGGATGTCAAAGATTGCCTGCAAACCACCAGAAACTAAGGAAGAGACATGGAAAAGACTATCACAGCCCTCAGAAGGAATCAACCTGCTAACACCTTGATCTCAGACTCCAGCCTCCAGAACTGTGGGACAATAAATTTCTGTTACTTAGACCACTCAGTTTGTGGTACTTTGTTACAGCAGACCTAGAAAACTAATACAAGTTCAGAAAGAATCTTACCTATGGAGCACAGATTATTTCTAGGATGTTAAAAGAGACAGGCAATTTTAAAACAGAAAGGCACCTTGGAGACCAAATAAACAACTCTTCTTCCCCCAGGCACATTTTGCAAATAAAGAAACCAAAGCCCAGAGAAGTTACAGGATGTGACTAAAGTCACAGAGCCAGCTGGTCAGAGCTGAGATTTCATATTAGGTCTTTTGACTGTCATTTCCCCATGCCCAACGGCCATGCACACTTTAGTCATTTGCTTACATCTGCATCTCTTCTAACTTACCATGACACCTTGAAAGCACGGTCTATATGCCTGGAATCTGGCACAGTGTCCCACATATAACAAGCCCTCAATAATAATAATAGTTCATATTTCCAGGGTCTTCCACAAGGTAATCTTCATGTTGACCCAAGAAACGGTGCTTTTCCAAAAGCAATTCCTATGCTAGAGACAGAACAGAAAGCCAGGCTTCTCAACGTGTCAAGCTGTAGACAGCAACTCCCAGTGGCCTGTAAGTGATCAAGCCCTGTCCACAGTTAGTCTGGGCCAAGCAGCCTTCTGCCAACAATATGGTGCTCTGGGAGGGATAAGCCACGAAGAAAGGCCTGCCAGCAGCCTGTGAGCTCTTAGCCAGCTCCCTTCAGCAGCTGTAAATTTATATCTCTTCCCCAGCCGAGGGTCTTACTTGCTTCTTAGAGGCAGGGACCATCTTATTTATCTCTACATCCTCCATATTGCCCAGGGCCCAGGGTTCAGCTCATATCATGGCAGATGCCCAGTGAATGTGTGTCAGCTTGGATCAACTTCCTATGCCATCGCCTGGCAGCCGAGTACAAGGACAGGAAAATTTACAAGGTATTATTTTGCTAAAAATATACCTGAGGGGAATCTCATGCCTTGTTATTTGTAACTCTTCCTTTCCAAAGCTGGACGAGCGTTGAAAGAAATCATCATCAAAATGACACTTTTCAACACTTAAAATGTCTGCCTGAGTTTAGAGAACAAAGCTTCAGTCAGTTCAGTCTCTGCAGGAAAGTCGCCCACAAGACACATTTATGATGTAAACTTTAAATGGTGCTTGGCTTTCCGTAATAAACAAATGTTTGCTAAAGCTTAAGGTGTGGGTCACACCTTAAAATAGTAAATTCTAAAGATCATGATTATTTTGAGTATGTTAAATACATCAAATATATTAAATACGCTTAAGAGGTGACTTCATCGTAATCACATCTCATTTCCATAATTTGGTATTTTTGTGGTTGACATGGGTTCTGAGGAACAGAATACAACTTGTTTTTCATTGAACTGATAGGAAAGCAGGATTGGCTTACCCGAGCTTTGTTCATGACAGCTGTACGAGACCTGCTTGGATTGAAAGGAGAGAGTCGCTGGAGTTCATTTGGTCTGGCTCCATAACTGTGGGGTTCAAGCACAAAATGAAAATGTAGCAGGGAAGTCAATCTCCCCTTCCCACTGCTTGCCACTGTGCCCCCCAGGGGATTACAACCTCCAGCACACACTGGGTACACCAATGGGGGTGGGTGAGAGACCCCCACCAAGTCAAATGCACTATGGCACTGACAGGCCAGGGCAGGGACAGCACCGTCATGCTGTTCCCCGAGACGACATGGTGTACGCACCCAACCACCACCCTTCCTGCATCGGCTCCCAGGTCTCCTACAGGGAGCAGAGGTGGAAGGGAGCTCCCCACATGCTGACAAGACCTGGTAGCCACCCTGGGTGGAGGGTGGCAGTGGTCATGGGATGGGGGAGGGGAAGAGAAGGTCAAGTTCTGGGACACCAGGCGCTGGAGGTAGGGGGCAGGTCCACCAGTGAGCTGAGCTTCATTGTCCCATCAGACTTCACTTATGAGACACAAATACGAAGATAAACTAAGAAATGCGAGACGGCAGTGGTAGGACGTTAAACCCCCAGCAGGTCCTTCTGAGCTTGAGTCTTGGTCGATAATACCGGTTGCTCGGCCGTGAGTCCAGACCCGCCAGGGAAAATTGTGTAGGGGCTCAGTTTTTCATATAGGGCTTAATAGATGTGCTGGTGCTGAGTGTGTAATGCTGGGTCGAATGATACCTAAGAGCTCAGGTAAACTAGACTATAAGATCTTTCGGGATCAGGAATTCTCTGATTCCTGTTTCTCCCAAAGCACTTGGAAGATTTTGACACATGATACACTAACCAACAGCACATAAATCACATATGACAAGTCACAAACTGAGATGTTGAAGACAAAATATTCTGGGGCACATACGGGGCACTGAATTACAGTTTTCATTGCAGCAACGTACACTTCATTCCTGACCAAGGAGCCCATGGAGCAGGTGAGGTAGAAAGGATAGAAGGCATCATTTCAAGGTGCAGCATGGGAAAGGAAGCTGGGGAGGGAGGTTTATGAGAAAGACAGTGTTTGCTGTCTCCGAGCCTTAGCTCACATCACTGATACATATGCATCATAAAGCAATATCAGTTCTCCAGGGAGAATTAGGTAATGATATGCACTTGGAAACTATAAGGAAAATAGAGCCACGTCTTAAATGTTGTGGTTAAAAGCTGGAAACCACAACTTCTCAGCTCCTTTCTATTGAGACTTTTTAATAACAAAATTCCTTCCTGTCTCCGTGCTTAATTGCCTGGAAGAGGCAGCAGAAGATGAGGTCCCTCCATCCTGCAAGTTCCAGATGCCGATGCCGATTGGATTGATCCACGGGTTCCCTGTTGTTTGAAACCTTCCTGCCAACTGACTGCTGGGAGAAGTCACAAAGCCGGTGGATGGAAATAGCCCTGCCCGCTGAGAGAAAGAGGATCTCTTCTCATCCTCTAACAAATACTGACGACGCATTTTTGCACCTCTGCCAGTTGCTGTGGAGACCGTGTGGGGAACACATGTAAATATTCCGCCTGTGTGAGACACGCTAAGGTCCTCCAGTGCAATGTGTTTTCTCTTCTTGACTTTTCTCTTGCTGTCTGAGAGCTGCAGTTTGCAGCTACATCAGTAAGCCCTGTAGTTTCAGGCCTCAGACTCGTGAGGGTCCTGTTTCAGGAACTCCTCTACCAGGAACGAGTGGAAACACCCCACATGTGGGGTCATGAGATCTGGGTTTGAAATGCTTTCCTGCTACTTTTATGGTAGCAGAAAGTTCCTCCACCTCTACCTTCTCATCTGTAAAGTAGGGGAAATAAAGCCCCCTTCTCTAGGGGAGAAGACAGAGAAGGGACACAAGCTTTGTCAAGATGAAAGCATTACGTGCGTTTAGTAGCATGATTATGGAATTACCGTAATTATCAGATATTCCTAAAGGCTTGTCAAAAGCAAACATGGTCTTTTAGGCCTTGGCATGTACAAACGGGGCCGGCTCACCATCAGAGTTAGCCTTGTTCCTTCTCAAAGTTCGGTGTGGATGTCCCCATGCTATTACTTTGTCCTGCTGAAGGCAGGCGAGCTCAGATGAGGAATCCAGGCCTTGGGGCCTGGCTCCTGGCACCTGTCCTTCCAATTGTCCAGGGGCTCCGTGGTGATCAAGGGCCCCATCTCACAGCCTTCCATCCACACGAGAGCAGAACAGCTCAGCCACCAATCTCTTCCGACCCCTGAAAAAACCCAGGTGTTTTCTTACAACACAAATACATCCCCAAGGCTTAGAAAAGCCCGCAGATCCAGCAGCAAGATCCAAGCCTGCAGATCCTCCTCCTCAAAGAGGCAAGGAGGGCCAGAGAGTAGGTGTGGGCAAGCTCTGGTTTGCATTCTAAAGGCAGCTCCTCAAATTCCAGCTCCTGTGTGGCTTCTTTTGGGGTGTGGGAGGAGGGGCGGAGCCCAGAATGAGGGTGTTGCCCTCAATGACAGTCTGCTGCCGCCCCCGCTCCAGCGGAGAGCTTCTCATAGGTCTGTTCCTCTCTCTCTCCTTGGTAACCCGACATGGTGCTGTGGTGACAAGAAGAAACAGAGCAAACAGGATCGGTCAGCGGTGGGGAGCTAGGCCCGCTTCTCCTTCCACCTAGCTCGCTCTGCATCCCGGAGGTCTAGATGTGTGTTCATGATTTGTCATGCGATCACACGGAACAGCCATGCCAAATTCTGGTCTTGAGAAGAAGCAGCCCGACACATGTGGTTTCTTGGGCTCCCCAATCAGCCAGCGAGGGGATCCTGGAAATGCTGAGCCCGCGGGGCTCCAATCATCCCAGCCCAAAAGCTACAGGCTGCTGGGGAGCAGAACTCACCAGGCAGGAATGTGAGAGGACGGGCTGGCCAGGGGCGGAGCGGGGATGGAAGGGAGCTGGGAGAAGGGTAGAGGTCAGCCAGATCAAGGATTCCCCAAATTCTTTTCCCTTGGCACTCCACACCCCACATCTGCCATCTGAAAGGAAAATATAATGTGTGTGTATGTATATAGATAGATAAAATGTATATATAAAACATCATGGATATATAATATATATGTGTATATAAAATATATATGATTATTAGAACTTCCATGAAGTTGAGAAGGGGTAACTAATAGCGTCTTGTGGGTTTTTTCATTGTGTGTTTGTATTCGTTTGTGTTTGCTTTGCCAGGAAAGGAAGGAGAATTAAAAGGGAGGCTGAGAAAGGAAAGATATGACACTGATAATGTAGGAATAAGCCAAGAATCCAGTTATCCATTCAGTAAATACTGCGTGAGCATCCACTGCTTACCAGGCCCTGTTTTAGATGTTGGAGACATGGCAGTAAACATAACAGGCAGAAATTCCTGACTTCATGTAGCTTACATTCAAGTGAGAGGCAGGAAATAAAGATGACAAATTTAGTTTTTCAAATGACAGAATGACAACAAACCATGATGAAAGTGTAAAATGTATTGAGTGCACACACAGACATAAAGCAAGATGGAGGACAGGGAGCTGCGATCCAGGAGAGGAGAACCAAAGGAGTCCTCACTACAGAAGTGGTTCTGAGTCAAGTTGTGGCAGGCGAGGACTTGAGCTGGGCTGGTATCTGGGCAAAGAGCATCCCAAGACCAATCAGGAGGCTACCGTGGCTGAAGCAGAGTGAGCAAGAGGGGAGGAGAGAGGGTGAGGCTGCAGTGTGACGTGTTTGATCAGGTAGGGCCTTGGGGGCCACTAGAAAGATTCAGGCTTTTCCTCTGAATTAAATGAGGAGGCATGGGAGGCTCTTCAGCAGAGAAGTGGTGTGATTTGATTTCTGTTAAAGGATCGTTGTGTCTGCTTCATGAAGAATAGATTGAGGGTGGAGGGGGGCTGACACTCTGAATCTGAAATCTGCTCTCACTTTGTTAGCAAGTTCAATTGGCAAGTTTTGGGGAGGGTAGAGACAGGCACAGAGACTTCCTCTTATGTGATCAGGAGGTTGGAGAAAAACTGGAAATGGGATGTTTTGGGTGTGATTCAGTGTTAATGAAAGGTGTTTGCACACAACCTAAAATCATCTTGGCTATCACCAGTGGTTTATCTCCCACCCCTTGGAAAATGAAGTCTAGAGAGAAACCAAACATTCCCATACATGGATGCTATAATTTATCTGGCCCGTGGAGGTTCTCAGCTAGAACCTGCTATTCAGATATGACTTAGAGACACTAAGTCTGACCCTCCTTAACTCCATAGCTTGGACTAAAATTCAAAATGTAACAAGTGCAGTGGGGTCACCGAGTGATTAACACACACTCAGACGTGCCAACACATGCAGCTCCTTTGTTTTCCAGAACTGATCAAATCTTCCTTGTATCCCCTCAACCCTATGGAACATGAAAAGACTGGACGTACATGGTCAGCCAGTATATCCTGGCCTCTTCTGGTGTCCCTTGGTCTCCTGATGTTAGCACCTGGGTCTTTGGCTGGTGGGGGTGTTGCTACCATGTGGCTATGGGTGTGGAAACCAGCATGGTGACCTCTGGTCTTGAGGGGCATCCCTGCTGGGTGTTTGGGTCCCGTGCTTGTGTCCCATGAGTTACTCCCTGTCTAGTTTGTTCATTGGCATGCAATGGACAAACTTACCCATGGGACATTGACACTGCTATTGCCTCTAGAAGTCAAACTACTTGATCTCAATGGCCTCCACTTTCAACTTCAGGCCTCTGCATTTCCAGTGATCCATCTTGAACCTCCCTGACCTTCACCAGGGCACCTGGGAATATAAGGATACATCTCATTGTTATCTACCAAGGTCCCTCCATTTGCTAATGCTGCACTGTCCCACCCAAGCCATGTCAGACATGGTACCAGATACATGTTGGGCTTCTCCTAGTTGCTTCCAGCCTCTTCCAGGCTGTGCATGGGAAAGTACGTCACTTGCCCTAATACTTTTAGTCTCTCCATACCTTTCTGAATGTTTTCATAGTTCCCTCCCCAAAAAACGCTTGGCCTCAAGGAAGAGGCAAGGCAAGACTCTGATGTGTGAGGGTCTTAGCTTGCATCCACCTCTTTTTTCAATCCTTTGCTCTTCTGGACAGGAACGAGTGTGCCCTTTCCCCCTCTTCCTTTCGGGTAAGAATGTATCCCTCAGGATATCTTTTTCCTTGCTAAAATGGTATCTGTTCCGTCCACTTCCCTGGGGCCGTCATGGTTGGGTCAAGTGTGCCCTCAGGGAAACAGACACTGAGGCAGAATTAAGATTGCAAGAGTTTTTGGGGGAGTAACACTTGTGAAGATAAAAAAGGGAGAAAGTACAATTGGACAGGGAAAGCCTCGGATCACGACGCAGATCTGAATCATTTTGGTCAACCCAATGAGGGATTCCAGAACAAAGATTTCTCATTGGAGGAGTACCATGTTGAAGAGATTGGCCAGGCCTAGTACCTACTCTGTGCTCAGTCATTGGCTGGGGGCTGCCCCAGGAAGAGCATGGCCCCCGCTCTAAAGGTGCGGTGGATCCTAAGGTACTGACAACTGGAGGCTGTAAGCTAACTGCATCTTTTACTGCTCAACAGCAAGTTCCTTCCTGAAGGGAGACCCAAATGGGCACCTCTAATACTGCTACAATGGGGGGAAGGTTGTTAGAGAAATGATTGATGGGGAAAATAATGTAAATCATATCAGACTGATATTTTCTACATGTTTTACATATTACCCAAGCCATCACTGAGCACAATCTTAGCCCACATCCTTTTCCCTGCAGGTGAGCTTTAATCCACTGTGACCACAGCATAAAACGATTTGACTGTTCTTGAAACTTTCCTAAGAACCTCTTCACAGAACACAGTGCTGGCATAATGCTTCAAAACCATGAGCATGGCTTTTATAGAGCCCTCTGATTTTAATCTAAGAGGTTCTTTGTAAATTAAAATAAATGTCCATTTTAATTCAACATTTGGAACCAGCAAGTGCCACGCCGTTTATCTAAACCCAAGTCCTCTACCAAGACAGTGATGTGTGTGATGCTGGGGAAATTTCAGTGGTTTGTTGATAGCAAACTAATGGTGATAGAGGACTACAAATCTCTAGCAAAGAAAGCTCCTGTGAATTAGGAGATTGGGATTGACATATATACACTAATATGTATAAAATAGATAACTAAAAAGAACCTGCTGTATAAAAAATAAATAAAATAAAATTCAAAAAAATAAAATAAATCATGGTTGTTAAAAAAAAAAGAATCATCAATGGACGCTAAAAGAAATAGGTGAAAGCATGATTAGATTATAAAAAGAAAAAGAAAGCTCCTATGAGTCAGAAGCCAATCATCTAACTGTCTGCTCACCAGGTTTCCTTCCTGTGAGTCACTTTAAAAAGATTGACTTCTTCTTTCTCAGTTTTCAGCCCTTTTCTGGTTTAATCAATGACAGTTGAAGCCATATTATAATTACTGGAAGTGTTGATAAATGCAGTCGGTCCCCTCTCCTGGACTACCCTTGGAAAGGAAGTGGTAGAGAAGAGATGGAAGGAGGCGAGAAAGAAGTCTGTATGTGGAGAAAGGGAGAAGCAAAAGAGACTAGAGGAGAAACCAAAAGACTAGAAATTTCTTGCTGTCCCAGGAGTCAAAATATTGCTTAGTTTAGCCATGATTTATCACAAAGATGGCCAGTTTCCTGGAAATAACATTGCCAGAAAAATTACAGGACTCGAGTTAAATTTGTTTGTTTGGTTTTTTAAATAAATTTATTTATTTGGCTGCGTTGGGTCTTCGTTGCTGCGCATGGGCTTTCTCTAGTTGCGGCGAGCGGGACCTATTCTTCATTGCGGTGTGCAGGCTTCTCATTGTGGTGGCTTCTCTTGTTGCGGAGCATGGGCTCTAGGTGTGCGGGCTTCAGTAGTTGTGGCACGTGGGCTCTAGAGCGCAGGATCAGTAGTTGTGACACACGGGATTAGTTGCTCCACGGCATGTGGGATCTTCCTGGACCAGGGCTCGAACCCATGTCCCCTGCATTGGCAGGAGGATTCTTAACCACTGCGCCACCAAGAGAAGTCTCTTAAATTTGAATTTCAAATAATGAGTCAATTTTTAGCATAAACATGTCCAATGAAATATTTCAGATATACTTTTATTTATTAAATTTTTTCTTTCTCTGAAATTCAAATTGAACTCGGCCACCTGTATTTTTATTTGCTAAATATGGCAACCCAAGCCAGGAGACATTTCAATCTCATCACACTGGGCTGATGAGGGTGATAAGCTACATATTGAAGAGGAGATGGAGAGTATAGCACCACACTCCTACTTTCTAGCAGAAAGAGCCAGGTTATTTGGACTTGAAAGTTCCTTCCTTCTGGGTCAGCCTCTGCCTTCCCAGCTCTGCTCAACACTGAGCATTTCAAACTGACCATTGGTTCAAACCCATCAGCAGGTCACTGAAATTGGACTTGCTGTCCTAGACTTGGTATCTTCTATGACTAAAGGTAAACTTGGATCCCACAAGCCTACTGAGCCTTATTCTTTCCTTAATCGCCACCATGTTTGTCCAGTCAATAGGATCGAGCTTTTGCCTTGGTTTCTGCCTGTACCTGAGGTCCTGAACTCCAAACCATTCAGTTGTGGTTTTGACATCCTGCCTCGATCATGGGTCCCTCTCAGCCCATGCCTGGTGTGTGTCTCCAAACCAAACATATCACCTGGGACCACAATGCTGATTCCAAGCCTCACCCTGTTGTGGAACAGGGGTTGCCAAACATTTTCTGTACAGGGCCAGATAGAAAATATTTTTGGCTTTGTAAACCCCAAGTCTCTGTCACTACTCAATTCTGCCATTGTAGCATGAACAGACATGTGTTGCCATAAAACTTTATTTACAAAAACAGGTCATGGGCCAGATTTGGCATACGGATCATAGTTTGCTGACCCCTGTTCTAGAAAATCCTCTGATCTTGCTCTTCCTGCCCAAAAGTTTCCACTTAAATGTGGATGCTGACCTATTAGCTCATGGGAGCCTTTTCTACTAGACAGGATTTTGATGGATGCTCCATGCCCCATCAGGGGCCAGTCCTATTTTACAATCTTGGTGCCTTAGTCTTGGACCTGGCAGTTCCCAGCTTTGTTCTCTTGCCCTCTGTCAGCCTCTAAGGTCCCAGCATGTCTAGAGAATGAGTACACTTAAGTGAGCCAACATCTGCTTTTGTTTCCACACTGCAGCCCGATTCACTCTCCTTCTTTCCATAAACACTTAGTTCAAGATTTTGTTGCCAACACTTTGGACTGGTTCTGTCTTCTCTTTGGACGTTTGCCTGAGAAATCTTCTCTGTGCATCACTGTTGCATAAAAGTCAATGGGACTACCCTGCCAGTGCTAGGAAGGGTTTGTCTTATAATACCTATGGATTTAGAGAAAAACCTTCTCTCTCAGATGATTAAAAAACCCTGACAAAACCAGGTAAAGGCAGCCACAGTGCATGGCTTCAAGACTACACATTTAGTGCTTCAGGATGAAGAAAAACCAACATTATGAATAATATTGATGCTGTTATTAAAAGAAATACTATGACCTTAGAAAGACCTTACTATGGTATGAAAATGCAAAACAAACTTCACAAGCAATTCAATATGGATATGACTAAATCCACTTCTTCACAAGGGTAGGACTTTGGGACCTAATTCATAAATTTCAAAATTAAGATTTTAAATTAGAAAAAAAGAACAGTTTTGAAACAACTCTGCACAAGCCTTTTCAAATAATGTTAATTGACATAGGCTGCTGCTCTGGATCAGTCTGACCACCTTGTTCTACACATCTTTTTACTTTTTGGGATAAGTATTTCTCTCAAAAGTTGAGTGAAATTGAAGATTTTATAAGTCAAATCCTATTTTAAATAGAGAACTTACTCTTTAATTTTGGAGTCTTCCTTCCCTCATTTAAAAAAATGTTGTTTTCTATTTATTTTCTTTCATTATAATACATTTTAAATAACCATTATATGCCCAAATTGAAACTGTCTATACTTGCTTAGGAAGAATACTTTCTGAGTTATTTGAACTCCTTCAAACCAGTCAACAATTATAACTTAATTGTTATGACTTTGCAATAAACCTAAAACTATCAGATCTTTACATTATTGCTGTTTTGTAGTTTGACTATAGCTGATTGCATGAAATGGGTGCTCAACAAATACTAACTGAGGTAAATGTTTCTGTAATAATTGTGATCAATGGTCAAAACTTTATTAGCATGAACTTTTTAATAGGTGTATGCTTGAGTAATTGTACAAAAACTGCACATATTTAAAGCATACAATTTGATGAATTTTGACATATGTATAAATTTGTCATGAAACTTCACTACCATCAGAATAATGAACATATTCCATCACGTCCAAATATTTCCTCATGCTCCTTTTAGATCTCTTCTTCCTATCTCTCCCCATATGTACCCCTACTCCAATCCCTGAGTAACCACTGATCTATTTTCTATGTTTTCTAGAATTTTATATAAATTGAACCATGCACTATGCACTCTTTCTTGTCTGGCTTCTTTCATTCACCAAAATTATTTTTATATTGCTCCATGTTGAAACGTGCATCAACAATTCACTTGTTTTCATCACTGAATAATATTCCAGTTTGTCTGAAAACAATTTGTTTATCCATTCACCTGTTGATGGACATTTGGGCTGTTTCCAGGTTGGGGCTGTTAAAAATAAAGCTGCTATGAACATTCATAAATAGGTCTTTATATGATTATATGCCTTCACTTACCATCGGTAAGTACCTAGAAATAAAATGGCTAGATCATATGTCGGACCTGTCTAAACTTTTAAAAAACATTTCAACTGTTTTCCAAAGTGTTTTGGAAACTCCTGCCAGTCATATATGAAAGTTCCGGTTTTCTGCAATCTTACCAACACTTGGTATAGCCATTAAAAAAATTTTTTTTAGGCATTCTCATATGCATGTAGTAGTATTTCATTATGATTTAATTAGCATTTTCCTAATGACTAATGATGTTGAGAACCTTTTTATGTTCTTACTTAATATTTGATATTTTTCAGATCTGAACATTTTATTTGTTTATTTGACATCTGCTATTTTCTTTGGTGAAATGGCTGTTCAAAGAGTTTGCCCCCCCCAAAAAAACAAAAAAAACCAAAGAGTTTGCCCATTTTTTTGAGAGTTCCATCTTTCCAATTCTCCAGGGATCTCAAACTCCCCAGTTTGCACTGCTGTGTGCCACGTTCCAAGAGCTGACCCAGAGGGAGTCCCATCCTGAAACAGGTGGGCACAGCTGCATAAACACCGTCCTAACTTTCAGGTAAAGGGCTCCTTGGACCACTTTCCCTCTCAGGTGGAAAAGCAGAGAGTAGAGTCTCTAGTGACTGTGTGAGGAGAGGCAGGGTGGGGAGGTCTTCAGAGAGGCACCAGCTGATGGAGACTTCAGGAGACCATAGAACAGCTATGTCTGTCCACTGCTCCTTTACCACAGAGAGAGGAAAAAGAAGGAAAAGACGGATCACGCAGCCAGTGGGTAGGGAAATCAAGTTTATGTTAGAATCGTTCAAAAGAATGGTAACAGAAGTGGGGAAACAATGGGAGTCTCTGGAAAGTGAGACCCGACACTGGAAAGTTGAGGTCAATAAACACTATCCCTGCGGCTATTGTTTTTTTTCCAATTTTCCTCCTCTCTGCTGGTGCTTTTCTTGGCTGGGACTTCCTCAGATGAGTCCTGGGGAGCCTGAATGGTGACAGTAAAGCCGAGGAAGGGAGAAAACTGAGAAGCATTTCAAAAGCTTCTTCCCCAACACTCTTCTTCATTTCCCTTGTAATCCAGTTTTAGAAATAAAGACCAGCCAGGGAAAGAGGTTCTGACTCGAGCCTGCCACGGCCGCAGTCAGCCATTTCTTCTCTTTGTTCGGACCTTAAAATCCTGTGAGGTTTTTCATAAACTTTCTAGCAGGGGCCCTGCTGATCTGACGATTCATTATAAGGGGAATGGAAAACGTTATGAGAAATTTTCAGCTAACCCCCTGTTGCCTCGAAGGCTGCCTTCCTCCAGCCTGCAATCTCTGGCTCAGTGTGAAAGGATGCTCTGCTTGCCCGGGGATCAAGCACTCTTCCAGGAGAGCAGAACGCCCTGGGCTGGACTAGCAGACAGACGAAGAGAATGCCAGAGGAGAAGGCCATGGGCACTTTGCAAACCAGGACTAAGATGGAGAAGCTTGCCCTCCAGGTCACTATTTTAAATTCCAATGGAGCTAGGGGCAGGGAGAGGAGGGATGCTAAAGATGTTTGCTTGTTTCCCTCACGCGATGTTTGGTCTCCATTGAGGACCAGTTTCCAGGTCACAGTGTTGCCCCATGTATCCTCACACCTGCAACACATCAGCCATCTGGCACCAGGAGAATGGGGGCCAATTCCTCCAACATGACGATATCCCCTTCTTACAGTGGAAGCAGGATTTGGGGCAGGACTGACCTCAGAGGGCCATTCCTCAGACCATGACTTCTCTTTTCTGGCGATACCCTCTCCCTAGGTGACCTCATCCAGTCTCATGGCTTGAAGCACCAACACCCACATTTACATCTCCAGTCCCAGCTTCTCCCTCGGGCTCTGGCTTCGTTATCCCCAGCTGCCTCCTTACAGCCTCCACTGGGATGTCTAACAGACATCTCCAACTAGAAGTGTGCAAACAGCACTTCGGAACCTTCCACCCACACCTGTTTCACCCACATGTCAGTTGTCAGAAACTTTGTCCTTCCAGCTGCTGAGGCCAAAACCCTGACTCCTCTCTGTCTCACAACCCACTTCCAAACGCTGAACGCTGTTTGTCTCTGCCATGAAATACACCCAGTTCTCCCCATCTCCACTGGCCCTCCAAGGCGCTAGGGTCTCCCACCTGTGTCCCTGTAACGACTTCCTGGTCTCCTTGTTTTTGCTCTTAGCCCCCCTTCTGTCTATTCTCCCCCTGCAGCCTGAGTGATTCTTAAAATCTAACTCAGATCATGTCTCTCTTTCTACTCAAAACCCTCCAGTGGCTCCATCTCACTCAGAGGGAAAGCCAAAGCCCTCACAATGGCCTGGGGGGCCCTAGTGGACTCGGACTCTGTCTCTTGCTGCTCTGGTCCTTGCTCACTCCCCTCCTGCTGCACCCGCCTCCAGGCTGTTCCTCAAATGCAGAAACTGTTCCCACCTCAGGCTCCCTCAGCCTGGAGCACTCTTTCCTGTCACCTGCATGGCCATCTCTCTTCTTTTTCAGGTCTCTCTCTTTTGGGTGTGGCCTTCTCTGACCACCCTCTACACAACAGCAAAACTTACCCTTGGCCCCCACTATCCCACACCGCCTGACTTGTTTCTCTCCATGACCTTTGCTCATTTGGGGGTTATATTTTAAGTTCCACGAGAACAAAGATCTTTTCTCTCATGTTGACTGCTGTATGGAGAATAACGCCTGAGGTTTAGCAGCTGCTTAATAAATGTCAAGTGAATTTCTGATCAATTTCCACCCTCTGGTCCCAGAATGACTATTGTTCTTGGATCTAGCATTTCAGTTTTCTTCACCATAAACGGAGGGAGGATGAGGTGTGATGGTTTTATTTAAAGGCAGAGGTGTTTTTTTAATGACCTTATAAGGAAGACATTACGCTTAAAAAAAAAATCTTTGGAAATCCATTAAATTTGTTCCATTATGATTGATTCATTTGGTGAGAACAAGTTCCCATGCAGTGCGGAACTTGGATGGGGGAGTGGTGTCAGAAACAAAGGGGGGAGACACATTTTAATCATTTCTTAAAGTGAAGATCAGCCTTCCCATTTCATTTTTTAGATAAACTTTTTTTTGAGTAGAGCATACACACAGAAAAGCGCACAGACCTTAAATGAATTATTGATGAGTTATTGCAAAGTAAACGCACCCATGTACCCCCGTCCCAGGTCAAGAAATAGAACATTACCAGCACCCAGAGCCCTCCTCCCAGCCCTTCAAACGACTACCTCCTTCTTGCTCCTTAAAGGGACCACTCTCCTGACTTGTAATATCACAGATGAATTTTGCTTGGTTTCAAACCCCGTATCAATGGAATCAGACAATATGCATTCTTCTGTAACTAGCTTCTTTCATTCCACATTATATTCGTGAGAGTCATCAATGTCGTGTGTAGCAGTGGTTAATTTATTTTCATCATGTACAGTATTCCACTCTACACTGTGATGAATACATCACAGTGTATTTATCTGTTCTACTCTTGATGGGCATGTGGGTTTTTTCTGCCTTGAGGCTATTATGAATAATGCTGCACTGAACATTTCTGTGCATGTCTTTGATGAACATAAGCCCTCATTTCTGTCAGATGTATACCCAGGAATAGACTTGACAGGTTTTGAACATATTATGTTTAGGTTTAGTAGATCTGCCAAACTTTCCCCAATGGCTCTATCACTCTAAATTCCCACTGGCAATGTATGTGTCCTAGTTGCCCCGCACCCTCACAGCCACTTGGTATTGTTCTTCATTTTAATTATTTTCACTCCTGTGGGTGGTTAGCTGATACCTCAATGTACTTTTCATGTATATTTCCCTGATGACTAGTTGAGCACCTTTTCTTGTGTTCATTGGCCATTCTATTTTTGTGAGATGCTGATTTATTTTTAATTGGATGGTCTGTCTTTTATAAGAGTTCTTTATACATTCTGAATTGAGCCCTTTATCAGTTATATGTACTGTGAATATCTCCTCTCACTCTGTAACTTGACTCTTTTTTTTTTTTTTACTTTCTTAATGGTATCTTTTGATGAATACAAGTTTTTAATTTTAATAAAGTTCAGTATGTAAATATTGTTCTTTATGGTTAGTACTTTTTGTGTCCTATTTAAGAATATTTGCCAACTCAAGTTAAAGAAGCTATTCTTGACCTGTGTTATCTTCTAAAAGCTTTCATATTTAAAATCTATGGACCACATAGAATTGATATTTTTTGCTCTGGTAAAAGGCAAGGGTGGGGTTTTATTCTTATTTTTCCATTTGGATATCTATTTGATCCAGCACCACTTATTGATAAGAGTATTTTTTGATAAGTTTGTACCATTGCTCTGAGGTACCACCTTTTTCATAAAGCAAGTGCCTAAATATGCATGGGTCTGTTTCTAGATTTTCTACACTGTTCCATTGCTTTATTTGCCTATTGCTGTGCTAATGCTACACTGCCTTAATTACTGTCACTTTATAATAAATCTTGATATCTGGTTGAGTAAGATCTCCAACTTAGTTCTTCTTTGAGGTGGTCTTGGCTATTCATGGCTCTTTGCATCCCTACCTTACTTTAATACGGACTAGAAAACATCTTTAAAAGTAAAATATATTCCCATTTTGGTGGACCCTCATATCATGCAAGCCACCAGCTCTGAGCTGATGTCATTAAGTCCATACCACACCTTGATCCACAGGTTGCCTCCAAGGTGGTCCTCACTGCACATCAGGCACTACCTGGTCCATCCCCACTTCTCGTCCTTTCTTTCTTTTTTTATCTCCGAATGGCACTTCCAAGTGTGTGCAGTATAGCAGTGCACCCAATACCCTGCTAGTTTCTGCTACCAAGACTACCTCTATTATTTCTAGCAATAAAGTGTATTATGTTCTTACTATTATGTCAAGCGTTGTGCTAAGTGCTTTGCATGCATTATCTATTTACTCCTTCCTACCACCCAAGGAGGTAGGTGCCCTTTTGCTGCCCCTTAAGGAGTTACACCATCCTCCCAAGGATCCTTCTTTCCCCTCTCACTGTCCTTCTCTGTCAGCATCAATATCTCCATAGAGCACAGCTTTTCTGAGCTTGAAGGATCTGAGAGATATCTGATACGACAAATGAGGAAATTAATGCCCAGAGAGGGAACTGATTTACCCAAGGCCTCTTCAGCTGGTTAGTGGCAGAGGAGGATTAGAACGTAGGTCTCTTGACTTCCAGACAATACACTTCTCAAACTGTCATTTCCTAGTTACAGCATCCATCAAATGGACTTCCTCACCCAATTTATTTCCTCTCCAGTTCTGTTTAAATTTCTTTAAAGACTTGTCTATGATGTTAGCTGTTTCTACTTCCTCATCTCCCTTTCTCTCCTTGACCTACTCCGATGCTGCTTCCTTACTGAAACTGCTCTCATCAAGGCCACCGCAACTTCCATGTTACCAGCCCCACGGTCTCCTCTGTCTCTCATGTCACTAGACCTCTTAGCTAGCGTCCACCCACCTGATTATTTTCATCTTTCTTGTAACATTCTCCTCTTCTTTCACCTAGGTCATTACACCCCCTCAGCTTTTCTTCTAACTCGTTGAGTAATAATTCTCAGTTCCCCTCAGCTGGATCCACACCCCTTGACCTAAACAGTAGATTTTAAAGTGCCCCAGGTTTGCTCCTTGACCCATATTCCCAACCACACACTCTCTGTAAGAGACTGCACCAGCCAGCCTTACAGCCCTAAATACAGTATATCTCCTCCTAATGGTTCCCAAGCTAGTTGTTCCAATCTAGACTTCTCTCCCAAGTTCTAGACTTTTTTTTAAAGATTTTTTTTGATGTGGACCATTTTCTTTAAAGTCTTTATTGAAATTGTTACAATATTGCTTCTGTTTTATGTTTTGGTTTTTTGGCCACAAGGCATGTGGGATCTTAGCTCCCCGACCAGGGATAGAGCATGCACCCTCTGCATTGGAAGGTGAAGTCTTAACCACTGGACTGTCAGGGAAGTCCCTAGACTTTAACTTCTTACTTGACATCTCCATTTGGATGTTGTCTTAATTGAGTCCTCTATAAAACAGAGCCCGAGGCAAGGATTAATAGAGTAACAGTTTAAATGGGAGGTGCAAGTCCGGGGTATTAGGTGTAAGAGAAAAAGGGTAAGGAGGCAAAAGGAGGTGTGATATGTTATGAGCTGCACTCCCATCCTGGTTTCCACCTCGCAGAGAGCTGCCAAGAGACCCAGCAGTCACTTGGAGGCTGTGTTCACTCAGCATATGGGACTTCTCTGGAAGAGTTGCTTGAAGATATTGTACCTTAGAGTAGCCCACAGGAGAGGGACAAAGGAAGACTTTATCCGTTTGGCTCCCTTTTAGCTCCCATTCCCCCTTGTTCAAGGTTCACCCTTAGGGAGATAACTCTATCCTTCCGGTGTGCAGAATCTGAACCATTGTTGACGTGCTGGGAACCAACTCGTGGTGTGATTTTGCATTCATGTCTGGATGTGGAAGAGTGACCCAGAGCTGGTGGAGCACTGGCTGGGAGCAGACAGACAAAGAATGAGGCTGAACAATGTTCGTGGCCCAGTGCAGATGGATGTCTATTAGACGTATCAAAACGAACATGACTAAACAGAACTCTCCATTTCTTTTTCCCAACCAACCGCATTCCCTCTTCTCCACAGTCTTTCTCATCTTGGAAAATGGCACCATTGTCTCCACTGCTAAACCTTAGTCGAGGAAACCATCACCGCAGGCATGGGCCACTGAAATGGCTGTGAACTGGTCCCCTCACTCTCATTTTTGTTTCCTGTCAGTGTGTTCTTCATATCACAAGAGTGATTTTTGTAAAGGTAATGCAGCAATACTCTTCTCCCCAGCTCTGGGGCCCTGTTCCATCATTTACTCTCAGATCAAATTGTCCGCTATGAAAGCCTTTCCTTCACTCCCCTATTGAAAGAGGTTCCCCTCTGCTGACACTGTCCACATCACCTTGTTTTATTGCATCCTTAGTTCTTACCACTCTCCGAAATCATCTTTTTATGTATGTGTTATACATTATCTGTCTTCCCCACTATAATATAAGCTCCATTCAGGTACAGAGTCTGTTATCTGTCTCCCTGTATCCACAATACCTAGAATAGTCTTTGATACATTGGAGGGGCACCATAAATATATGTTGAATGAATGAGTGATAAAATGAACAGTAGGTGAGCTAAGGGCCTGTGTGTAGCAAGCAATGTATCTAACAATGTATCAATGTTTATCTAATTTTGCATCTGGTTACATCTTTCTACAACTAAAAATTCTTTTAGAGCAAGGAATGTGGGAAAGTTGAAGGGCATTACTTAGGTCTTGGTAGAGCTCAGGATGAATTTGGGCATCAGTTAACAGTCTTTATCCTGTCTCTATTTATTAAAATTAAACTTTTTATTTTGAGATCATTGTAGACACACATCCAGTTTTAAGAAATGATGCAGATACCTTTCCTTACCCAGTTTGCCCGCATGGTACATTGTAGAAACCATGGTACAATATCACAGCCAGGATATTAACACTGATGCAGTCAAGATACAGAAGATCTCTGTCACCATAAGGATTCCTCATGGTATCCTTTTACAGCCTCAGTTACTTCTCTCCTGCTCCCACCACCTCCTTAACCCTAGCAGCTCCTAACCTGTTCACATTTCAACTGTTTGGTCGTTTTAAGAATATCATATAAAGGGAATCATACAGTGTATAATCTTTGGGGATTGGCTTTTTTCACTTAGCATAATTCTCTAAGAGTTTCATCCAGGTTGTTGCTTATACGAATAATTCATAGTGCATTCCTTTTTTCTTGCCGAGTACTATTTCATGGTGTGGATGGACCACAGTTTGCTTAACCAGTCAGCCACTGAAGAACGCTTGGGTTGTTCCCAGTTTGGGGCTATTACCAATACAACTGCTAAACTTGAGTACAGGTTTTTGTGTGAACGCTAAATTTTCATTTCACCTGGATAAATGGCCAAGAGTGCAATCTCTGGGTGGTGTGGTAGTTGGCATATTTATTTTTTTTTAAGAAACTGCCAAACTGTTTTCCAGGATAGTGGTACCATTTTGTACTCCTCCCAGCAATGTACGAGTGATCTAGTTTCTCCGCATCCTCACCACACTTGGAAAAAGTGAGGGACGGTCTTTAGATGCTGCTAGAGTTCCAGGTGAGTTTGGGATTCACTAACATCCTTTCCACTGCCCCATTTTTCAAAAAGGCTGATGCTCTGTCCCTAGTTTGGCTCAGATGGGAATTAATGATAAAAGCCAACTGCCATCTAGATGCAACAGCCCATGAAGCATTTTCCTTGAAGAAAGGATGATAAGAAAGGAAACTTACACATTTCCTGGACTCCCCAGTCCATTTATAATAACGCCAGAAATGATGAACCATCCCTTGAGGCTCTGGAAAAGCACCCTGTGGCCGGATTTCAGTTGAGACCTTGGTAAGCCATAGGAAACCACATAGTTAGGCCAAATCAGATGGGTGGGGGACACCTTGACACGATCTTTATGAAGGCCAGGCAGAGAGATTCTGCCGACAGAAGCAGCAACAGCAGAAATGCATGTTTCTGTGCATGTTACCTTGCGTGAGCCCAACATGGATTACAGGCTGCTTCTAAGAGGGGAAAACTTAGATCTAATATTTGGGGCTGGGGCCATTCTGGAAGTTTCTTTCCCTGGGGGCTTGACAAGACAAAACCAAAAAGCAGGAAAGCCTGTGTTTAGTTCTTCTCATGATTGCCCACCGTGTCCTACTGTTTCGGCTTCCTCCAGAGGCCCAGTCTCTTCTGCCCTCCTTCTCCTCCCTGACCTCATCCTTCTCTCTTCACCTTCTCAAAGCCATGTTTTCTAACACCTTAACTATTTGTATTTTATTTAACACATTCTTACATTACTATTTCCCAGGCATTGTTTTATGATTTTATATGTATTAGCTCCATCAAAACTCATAACAACCCTACGAGGTAGGAATCATTAATGTTCCAATATCACAGATGAGGGAACTTAGCTACAGAGAAGTCAAGTAACTTGCCCAAAGTCACACAGCTCAAAAGTAGCAGAGATAAGATTCACACCCAGGCCGTCTGGCTCCAGAATCCATGCTCTTAATCACTACATTAGGATGACTTTCTATTATGGACAGATATGCCTTAAACTATTCTCTTTTCAAGGCCACTGGTATTTCAGTAAGGAAAGAAGCCTTCCACTGAAGGAATAAAGCATTTAAATGTGGGACTTCGGATAGAAAGTAACAGGGATATATCCTGTCACCCAGGCTAAGGTGTGTACAAGACCCTCACAAGGAGGGATTTATTGCATATGAGAGCTCTATCTTGTGCAGGCTATTTCTAAGTATTGCAACTAACATTTAGGAAATGGAATTACTATGTGCCAGAGACTGGGCTAGGAGCTGCACATATATTACGTCAACAAAAATGCATGACAGGCAATATTAATTCCCTTTTAAAGATTAGGAGGTTAAAGCACCCAGTGGCAGGTGGCTAGGTAATTTAAATCATACAACTTGAAAATAGTAGTCTTAGGTCTGTCTGGTCTCCTTTTACTACACAAAAACGATTAAAGCATTAAGTTTCTAGTTTTGTTTTGTTTTGTTTTCTATCTTCGGTCAGTATGTCTATTTTGGCAAATGACACGGTAAGAATAGAAACTTCCATTTTCCTACCCATGAATCAGTTACTCCTCCAGATTTCACATCATAAGTATATGGCACCACCATAGCCTAGGTGCTCAAATAGGAAAACACAGGACTTGGCTTTTATGTCTCCTTTACCCTACCTCCTTTTTACAATTGACCAGCAAGCTCTGTCAATTCTATCTCCAAAATGCATCCCAAGTCCATCTGCTTTGGTCCGTTTCCACCAGAGCCCCCGAGTCCAGGCCACCGCCATCCACTGCCCCAGACACATTCACAGTTCATCCCTGTGCACACCCTACTTCCCTTGCAATCTATCTCCATATAGATGTGTATGTTCTTCTTAAGATACGAATTGGATCTTGTCCCTCTCTTATTAAATAATCTTCCAGCTATATTTGATGCCACTTTCCTGCCCTCTTGATAATCCCCGTCCGTGGCAGAATAGGTCATGCTCTTCCACACTTGGGACCCTTCACCCACGCCAGCATTCTTCCCCCTCCCCTTCCTGTGGCTGTCCTCACCTCAAAAAGTCCACTGAATCTGCTGTATACATCCTCCCCCTGTTAGGTCTCTCTCTCTCTCAAAGTCTTAGACCAGTGCCTGGCATACAGCAAGCATTCAGTTAATGATAGTTCTTGTTTATGTTTTGATCATTGTTGTTCTAGTAAATACTCTAAATTTGCATGCCTAGGTGACTAGATAAATGGAGTAGGAAAGATGGACACTATTAATATCTGAGCCCCCTGGAGCTTCTAAGAGGGGAAGGTTAGATACTTCTAGAGGGAAAAGAAATGTGGGCTTGCAAATCCTCTTCTCTGCCTTTAAAGAAAAAAATGTTATTGCGATTATTGTCACACACACAATTACCATGTGCCTAACAGAAGCATGTTTGTTTTACAATAGCAATATAAAATATATTTTGAAAAACTGTAAGAGCAGTTCCCATATTTTTAAAGCAGTGTCTAGACCTGTCTGATGGATTTCCTAAGTAAGTTTCACTCTGGCTCTTACAGTCACCCAGGAAGTTTTTTTTATGACTTACAATAAGTACTTACAATAAGTACAATAATGACTTACAATAAGTACTTCAAGTTTGTCCTCTCTTTAATTTTCTAGTACCCTTGCTAACAATCTAGGAAATGACTTCCAGAAACATAAAAGGAGGGAAAAGAGTGGAGAATAATTAGGGTAGAATCACCTATGAACTGGATAATTAGACTTTGTCCAGTGAAGAGCTGCCTTTTAAGAGAAAAAAAAGTGACAGTATAAAGACCTCACACCCAAGAAGTTGTGAGGCTGGACTTTGACAAGTGGTGGCCCCAGTTTAGGCACAAAAATACCCATTACTTGTGATATTTCATGTGCAATGTCAAAGGCCTGCTTCGGTAAGTTATGGAGCAACCATTTGATGGAATATTATAAAGCCATTGAGAGAAAACTGGCAAAGAAATTTTCAAACATGGGGAAAACCTTATGTTATATTAAGTGGATAAAGGAGGCCTATGAATGTCATGCATGAAAACCTGTCAGCATACTAGCTACACTTAGATTAAACTTTTACTTGATTCCAGGATTCATTCTCAAGTGAGAGCAGATATGACAGGCGTGGAAGCAAGTTGACCCCTAAGCTCATCCTCCCGATCTAAAAGCCAGGACTGGAAACACACCAAAATATTAATACTGTACATTGTTGCAGGCTTTTCTTTTTTCCTCTATACTTTGAAAATGTTCTAACACTTTTTTTTAAAAAAATGCTTGTTCTCTTTTAAAGTTTCCCTGCAAACTTCTAAAAGGCAGCTGCTGTGGGCTCACGTTGTCTCCCCTTTCCCCCTGCAAATGTGTAAATAAAGAACCACCTCTATGTCTTTAATTTATAACAGGCTAAACTTTCCCCTGTAAGTTGATACTCTGACCAGAAGTCTGTGGGTTGGATGGGTGCTGTGTTTTTTTGGTGGTAGCTTCTTTTGGCTGATAAACTAGCACTTAAGTGTTTCCCTTTTCCAAACCCCCAAATGACAAGTGTCTTTGTGGTGAGGTGGCAGCCCAACTGTCATTGCCAACACGAATGGTCCTGGGGACACTTATTTTTAGTTTGCTGCCTAAAGCAAGAACTAGGCTGGGTAACCAGGGCTCTTGGGACACAAACTTCCAGAATCCAGAGCATGGAGCTATCAAACAGAAGCCAGGTGAAGCAAGAGACTGCTTCAGGAAGGCCTAAGCGCCTTTTCTCCAAGTGGACCACAAAGACAAGGCAGAGACCTTGTCTTGAGTGAGAAGACTGTAGTCCACTTTTAACATGGTTTAATTTTTATCAAGGATGCTATAGGACAGAAACACATTAATTCCATTTAGATGAATGTAAATCCAGGCAGCCTTGGGGAACTAATTATAGCAATGAGGCTGATGATAAAAAGCAGACTGGTAGACATCTGCTCTACGGCCTGCTCAGCTTCCCATCCTCCCTTCTAACAGAGCCTGAAGCAAGGTGTCTCACCTTCTGCGGGTCAAGTAGTTGGCATGTCACCAAGCAAGGCCAGTTTACTCTCTCCAGGGAACAGAAATCCTGGGTGAAGGGACACAGGGATTCCTAACTAACCGAGAGTCCATTAGTCTCTCCCACCTAGATCACCTAGCTTCCTGTCCCATACAAAGCCAGATTCTTTAGCTTTTTATTTGATTCTGTGAGCTGCTCTGTGGCCTTCTAACATGTATGTGTGCGTGGCATGATGTATACGTGTGTGTATTTTTAGTTTTTTTCTTTTTTTACCTTAAATTAGCTAGAGTTGGTTTCTTTTGCTTGGAACCAAAGAACTCCCCCTAAAATGAGAGCCCCAGTATATTTCACTGTAAATGCAAATCTCTGCCTGGCTCTGGACAGAGGGCAATTTCTCCCCCCATCCCCCCACCTCCCATCCTGGCTCAAATATTTTCAACTTAAGGGAAAATGAGTCCTCCTCCTTAAACAGGAACTGTGACAGGCTGGGTTTTATGAAAGCATTGGTGATTGTTTTTTCCTTCCTTTTTCCACGAATGCAAGCTTCTTACTATTTCCCAACCAGGGGCAGCCAAGCAAATCCACCCTCAAAAAGACTCTTTAGATGAGAGAGGGAGCGAGGGCCAGCCCACCGCTGGAGCCTGGTATATTGCTGCTGCAGGACTTGGCTTTGCTCATCCTGTGGTTTTCTGAACTGGAAACCAGGCTCTGGCATTGACCTCCCAGAGATGGACAACTCCTAGCAGAAGCGCCTCTGACTCCATGGATAGAAGTGTTGGGTGTCAGAAAACAATGCCCTCAGACGTGTGCAAGTCCAGAGGGGTGGGACGGAGGTATGGGGTGGTGGTGGGAGGACCTTCCTCAGGAGGTAGGGCTCCATAGACTCAGAGAGTGGGTGAGGAGAAGGAATGCTGTGAAAAATATTAAGCAAGGTAAGAAATGCCCCTGACATGCTGTTAATTGACAAGAGCCTGTAAAAGTGCACCATCAGCACGATGCCTCTGTGTGTGTGTGTGTGTGTGTGTGTGTGTGTGTGTGTGTGTGTGTGTGTGTGTGTGCATGGAGAACCAGAACCAGAAACACAAGGGGAGGGCAGAGTGGGAGAGCACAAAAGTCATCTGGTCTCTTAGTAATGGGATTATGGGTGATTTTAATTGCCTTCTTTAAGCTTCTCCATATTTTTAAAGTTTTCAATAATGATTATGTGTTACTTTCAAATTGGAAAAAATCCATAAATACTACCTGAAAATAATAAAAAAAAAAAGACAACGCCCTCATCAGCACGAGGTTCTGTCAAAGCAGTGCAGTAAGAACTAGCCCTACCTACCCCAGCAAAATCCAACTCTTCAATCACGGTCACATGAAGAGATTGCATCAACCTAAGTGGCAACAGGATGGACAAAGACACTCTACAACTACCACTGCTATCGCTGCTATTACTTGCACAGCATGGACAAGATCTCCTATCTCCATAGTATGTGTTTATTTTTCAAGGTATCTCTCACTTCATTTGATGCACCACATAATCCACTAAGGTAGGAAGGGCCAGCAACATCAGTCCCATTTTATGGATGAGGAAACTGAAGTACCTGCCAGTATATCACATTAGATCTTGTAGTATTATTACTGACAATCACAACGGTGGTCTTAGACGTCAAATTATCACACTTCTCCCCCCAAATCTCTCTAAACACTACAAAAACAATAATGGTTCATATTTATTGAGTGCCCCTATGGGCTTCAAATTTATTGAAGTAGATGCAGTTGTTCTTATTTTAAAGTTTAAGAAAAGCTGGGGTGCATAAAGATTAAGTAATCTGTCTACAAACACATAATTAGTAAATGGTTGAGTCAGCGTATGAGCCCAAGCAGACTGCCTCCAAAGTCATGAACTGCGTTAGAAAGTCACATGTCTATTAGCCCATTTTTGAAGAAAAATTCCATTAGAGTAAATTGGCCAGACCCTTAGACTTTGTTCTATTCTAATCTGACCCTCATGTGTAACACGTCTTAGTCAGAGAGTAAACATCCCATATCCGCTAGGGACAGAAGCGGCTCTTCACTAATATTTTCAGCTCAAAGTGAAAATGCGGAAGATCTCAAAAATATGGTGTCCAAGTCCATTCCATAGGCCCAGATGACTTAAAGAACTTAGGTAAACACTCAGCTCGAAAACTTCAAAGCTCCCAGTGGAGACCAGTGACCTCAGCCCGGTGAGCCAGGCCAATGGAAGTAGTAGCCTGGAAAACGGCAAGGAGTAATTCATGCTGAAACCGAGCTTGGCTTCCTTCTGCAGTGTCTCTCTCTGCCATTTTGGTCTCCCTCGCGCTGCAGACACCAAAATCTGGCAGGAAACCCAATAGTCTAGGTTAGCAACATATTATTTTCAAAGCAGTGTTTGGCGGCCAGGGAGGGAAGGCAGACTGGAGACAAACATAATATCAAAAGTTTGATAAGACTTGGTATCATTCAAATACACCCACGGACATTTGCAAGTTGCTTTGCTCACCTGAGCAGCCTGGAGCAAAGTGTTGAACTCAGGGAAGCTTGTCACAGGCAGCCTCTTTCAGTGCCCCGTCTGCCCTTAGAAAGTCTTCTTCTTCAGACACTCATTGCCCTCAACTACCATCCATCACCAGAGCTGGGACCTCCCAAGTGTCTCCCACACAACTCTGTCTGGCCAGCTCAAACCCCTCAGCTGTCTTTTATTAAGAGAGGCTCTTAAAGTGTATTTCCACAACAGCTGTCCATTTTCTCAAAGTATTAGTGACTAAACCTAAACTGATAAACTAATTCATGATGTATGCTATTGAGTGATAATGACTTAATAAATTAGTATTCTCAGAGAACTCGTGAAATTTACCCTAAAAATAACTAATGGAATTTTTCTGGCACTCTGAGAGGCTGGTATGGTAGGGATGTTGAGTACTTTTTTTTTTTTAAACAACCTAGCCATTTTCTTCTCTGAGAATGCTCAAGGTGGTGATTTTTTTAAAAATTTATTTATTTTATTTATTTATTTTTGGCTGTGTTTGGTCTTCATTGCTGCCCGCAGGCTTTCTCTAGTTGTGGTGAGCAGGGGATACTCTTTGTTGTGGTGTGTGGGCTTCTCATTGTGGTGGCTTCTCTTGTTACGGAGCACGGGCTCTAGGCATGCAGGCTCAGTAGTTGTGGCTCGTGGGCTCTAGAGCGCAGGTTCAGTAGTTGTGGCGCACGGGCTTAGTTGCTCTGCGGCATGTGGGATCTTCCTGGAGCAGGGCTCGAACCCGTGTCCCCTGCACTGGCACACGGATTCTCAACCACTGTGCCACCAGGGAAGTAGAGTGCTTATTTTTATCCAGCTCGCCTCACCTTTTATTATAGATATGGTCTATCACCTGTGTCGTGAGGGACCAAGGTGCTTAACTGCCAGGGAGAGATCTTGCAGCATGCTCTTCCTCTGTTGTGGCAACTGTGGAGCCATTTGTTGAAATGGAAGTGTCATAAGATCAAAGAAGCCTGGATCACTGGGGCACAGGTGTCCTAGAGAACCATTCAGACCTACAATGGACTTTGGCTGAAACAGTAATAAACTTCCTTCATGTTAATCCACTAACATTTGGCGTTATTTGTTATAGCAGCATAGTTCAGCACATCCTGACTGTTAGAGCTAATAAATTTTACACCTCAAATCATAAGCCATAGTTTGGTTCCTATCTACTGTTAAGAGAGACATGTGCCACTTATTAGCTGTGGCTTGGGACAAGTTATTATACTTCCCCAGAATAAGTCTCAGTGTTCTCCTCTGTAGGACAGGAAGGCTGGTCTCTTTCAGTTATAAGATTCTACCTAAATAGTAATCCCAAATTACATGGTACCTGCTCCCTAAAGATAACTATTGTATGCTAAGACAAGGCAATTTATCCCAAAACAAATAGAGATGTTGAACCCAAGTCAAACACTTTTTACCTAGTCATGTCTCTGAACAGGAAGGTAAGGTCAGAACATAAGCACGTTTTAGGAGGTTTGATATTGTACCAAGAGGCCACACGATATCTCATTACCCTTTAAAGTTGACCATTCTAGCACCCCTCAGCCATCAACATTTGTCAAATTAGAGCTGTTCCATCTGAGAATTACGCAGCCTTTCCCAAAGCTTATCTGGAAATTACATTGGAAATTCCCAGTTCATGTCTGAAGACCAGAGGGCCGCATCAACTAACACAGTGGTTCTCAGCCCTTTTAACATGAAGACACCTCTTCAATGCAAAAAATTCCCCTGATGTGCATATGTGCATGCGTGTATAACTATTAGAGCCCACAGATCTAAAAATGCACTATTTTAAAAAACTATTTTAGTGAATTGTTATTCATATATTTGAAAAATAGAACATATATTATTCAAAATACCTGGACATATTATGTATTCGGGCTATAGGCAATGTTGGGCACGTGGGTATATTTGCAGACCCCTTGCAATAACTCTGAGGTTCCCCAGGAGCTATTCATATCCACAGGCTGGGAATAGTAAACTCAAGGAATCTGGGAGAATATTGCAACCTGTATTTGGTTCTTGCTTCCTCCCCCTCCCCCTCAACCTCTAATTCTCCAGGAAGCAGACTCTAACACAGAATTAGGAAGCATAAGGTCTTGTGGGGAGTAACACCTGTGAAAGGAAATATGAGGTATGGCCTCATATTGGAATGGCCACCAGGAAGCCACCTGATCGTGGTACAGGCTCTGTTAGCCCCAAAGGTTGCTCCAGAGCAAGATTACCTGTTGGAGCGCATCCCCATCAGGTGGAAATGGCCATGACTTTATCCCATGGCCCTGCTCAGTTATGGGCTAGGGTCACTCTGAGCAGAGTGTGAATTTAGCTCAAAAGTTGCTAACAGGAGAGGCTGTCACCTAGTTATCCTCCTGGTAGCTGGGCAGTGAGTGCTTTCTGGAAAGGGGATCTGAGTATTTCATCTGCATCTGCTACACCCTATGTTTTCCCCTATTTCTATAGACAATTTCTCCCTCAAGGTTAAACATGAAGACAACATAACTTTATAAATGACAGTGTGAATTGCCCTTGGGAAATAGGCAATCTCTAAATAAAATCAGAAAGAAAATTATAACCATGCATAAGCATAATTGCATTAGCTACAGGATGAGGTGCTCCTTGGATAGGGGGATGCATTTAGTTTAAGCAGAATCTCCTTCTGCAGAGGGAACTAATTGCAAGTCTGAAATAAGATCAGAGAAATGTTTGCTGCAGAAGTCTGATCATACTCTGCATTGAACATGACTCTTCATGAATACATTGGCTGTTTACTGTGGGGAAGTCACTATGTTAGGAAAAATGAAGCAGTAATTGCAAGGCGGGAAATTACCTGGGGAGGGCCTTCTCTTAGGGGGAAGAAGGAGTCTATTTACGATGTCAGTCCCTTTGCTTAGCCTGGGCTGTGAGGGGGTGTTTGGCACGTGGCATGAAAAACAGACTGGGATGGATCCGGCTAGTGGGAAATATTTACAAGATCAAACCTGAGAATGGAACCATGTCGTGTTAGTCCAGTTTGAAACACTGAACCAGTTAATCTCCAAAGATGCATCTTTCAGAAGCCACCCAGGTGGTTTCCAAGTGGGAGTTTACACAGACCAAGGAGAGCAGAGGGGTGAACAAATGGAAGGGAAACTTTGGATGGTGGGACCATCCCCTACCCTTGCCTTCAGCCCCCCTTCAAAAGAGTGGTCCCAGCTTTATCCTTTACATGGTAGGATTTTAGGACCTTTAAGGAAAGGTTCCTTTATGAAAATAAATGAGTCAGATAACTACAGCTTCCTAGGTCTTACCTGAAACCTACTAAAATAGAATCTCACATGAATTTGCCCTTCCAAAAATGCTGCTCAACGAACCTTGTGATAGAAGGATGGATAGATAGATGACAAATGAGATAGAGAGATATTAGATGATAGATAGATGCTAGATAACATACATCTACCAATATAGTAATATGCAATGCATATTATAACATATACACAAAAATAAAAAATTTTAAAGGGTAAGATAAAAATGAATATAATAGAGGCTCTAGTATTTTCTTGCACCCAGGGGATCATCTTGATTTCCCCTGATGTAGGCAAATCTTACCCTGGAGCATTCTCACAGTCTTATCTGTGATAGAAAGACGGTGTGGGAAATAAGGAGATGACCTACCACGACCTACAGATGTAAATCCATCCCACTTTTTTTAATGGACTCTGAGCCACTGAGATAGTGGTACTCTCCATCCCAGACTATTCCTTCCTCTGTACCAGCGCTAGGGCCTGGGGGGATAATCAACTACAGTGATTGTAGTTGATTACTACCAGGTGGGAAAAGGGTACACATTTTTTTCCAAGCCAGATGGATTCTGCTCCCTCCTTCCCTTCAAGCACAGATGAAATCCAGTTTAAGCAAAGTTGAAATTTCAAAGCTGAGCTCTATTCCATCACCCATGTTTAGACCAGTGAGTGGAATTGCTGACACTTTAGTCGATCAGAGGCCCTATAGCTCAACTCTGAAAGTCACCCATAAATATCTAGTCACTGATGTCTGGGAGAATAACTAGAGAAAGACCAGTGTAAGGCGGATCATCCCTGAGCCAGGTGTGTGGATATCAACAGAGAGGAGAATTGAAGACCCAGGCAAGTGAAGACCAAGCTCATCAGCACCCCGGGGAATCGGGAGGTCTGAGACAGGCACCAGATGTGTTTGTGTCACTTCTGTGACTCAGCTTCTATTTCAGCTACCGATAAATAAAGGACTGTTTCCAGGTATGCTATATTTGGTTAACCCCTAAACTTGGACATTAAGTATAGCCCTAAGGTGACCAAGACAACATTGCTCTAAACAACAATTATTTCACACATGCTGGATCGAAAAGAAATTAAAATTAGAAGCATGAAAAAAAAGTGAAATTAAGTCTGTGGGTTTCCCATACAACCTTCAAATCTCCCTGCACTGTCAGCACAACACAGGAGTTCTGTTTCTGTTTTGACAGCTCTTTCCGCTTGGAGTCCCACTTTCGGTATTATTTCCCCAATGTGTTTTTCCACCTTTTGTTCATTCACACTCTCTCTCCCTCCACTCCTTTCCCTCCAAATTCCCACCTGCCAATCTGCCTTTCCAACCCCACCCCCAGATACATGTACAGGCTTTGCCCCAAAGCCTCCCCAGTGAGCAGTATCTTTTTCTGGGGATAGTAAGCACTGACTCATCGATTCTTTCTTACCACAGTTTCCAAAACACAGTCTGACTTCACCCTTGTCTCTCCCCAGATCTCCGTAGGTCTGGGCCACCTTGTGCGTAAACAGACTCTTAATGGGGCATTCCCTCCTCACCTTCCCAAACCCTCTCACTCTCTATCCCTCTCCTGATACCTACCCTCCAAAATATCTGAAGGAAGCAGAGCTTAAGGAACTAGGACCCTTCAGGATCCATTGTTTCTTGTATCTCAGCCTTTTTTTTTGATCAGCAAAGGAAAACACACTTCTGCTGTTAAAATAAGACTCAGAGATCCTTAGGGAAACGGCACAGTAAAAATAGAGAGACCACGGTCAATTCCATCTTATAAGCTAAATAATATAAGCTAAAGACAAGCCAAGGCTTCCTGTGAATTGGGTAGCTAAGGGAGTTTGACTCTATTCTCCCGGCCCCGGTGAGAAGTAGCAAGAGACCTAAATGTGGATACCTGAAGATGAAAGGTCTCAAATTTTTATGTTAAATGTGTGTACATACTCTTTTATCAGATCCACACAAGGCAGCCCCTCTAAGACATGGATTCAAGAGTAGCATGTGGTAGATGAGAAAGATGTTATTCAGCAAAATCAGTCAGACTGTCCTCCTAACTATTCCCAGGTTCCTATCGAACCAGCTTGAACTGAGTGTTCCTACCTTCCGACACTCCCTTTTCTCTGGATTGATTCTTTAGATGCCTTCCCAGCTGAGAAGTCAGCCTCCTGATGACTCAGAATTAGTTCAGCATACTCCCTCATACCCCTACCTCTCTGATCAAGACCAAGTCTGTTCCCTTTTGATTCCAGCAGTGACCCCAGCATGCCCTCAGGTTTCACCTCTCCCAGGATGTGTCTGGCTCTTTGATTTGGGAAGTGGAGGGAAGCATGTGTAGCAGCCTGTGCCTTTAAAACTTTTCAGAGCTGACGAGTAGCTGTGCACCAGCCTTTGTGGAGGAATGTATTGAGAAATTCTTTAGTCCACCACACCTTCATTTTCCAGAAAAGGAAGTGCCTTCTCATATTCTGGAACTTCTTCATGTCTTGGCTTAGATTTTAGAGAAAATGCCATCTTTCGCCCTTAGTAAGGGATTCCCACACACGCCCATTACAAGACCACTGAAATAAAACAAAACAAACGAAAAAGGAGGGTGTGTGAAACACTCCCCTATGAATGAGATGAGATGTTTCACCAGAAATGATGCTGGTGGGGCTATTGTTGGGGTACAGCCCCTGGAGGTAGCCTGCTTGCCTAGTCACCAGGTCTCGAAGAAGAATTCGTATTCCATGTGGCTTCCAGATGGTACACCGCAGGTCATCTAATGTCCTTTCGGCAACATGTTCAGTCATATTCAGGAATCAGCTTCCAACTCGGGAGAGTTTCCCAGGAGTACGGAAGCCTGTTTCAGGGTTGATCCATGAATATGTCATAAGCCTGGTGCTAGATAATGACAATGATTCAAGTAACCACAGGCAAATCAATCCCTCTTCTGATGACTTACTTCTAGAACATATGAAAGAAACAGAGCTTAGGGAATAAGGACTTCCAGGATCCAGTTGCCTTCTGCATCTCAAGACATTTACCAGATAAAGAGTATTTTTGCATTAAGTAAGACTCTGAGGCACTTATAAAGATACGGAGTGCTGGGTACAGTCATTCCCAACTGGGCAGGAAACTCAAATGTGAGCCAAATTTTCTCTGGAGACAGATTTCACTCATTTATTCACTCATTCAATTAATATTATGTTTGCAGTCATGCAGATCTGAGGATAAACTGTTATTGATGCCCGCAATTCTCTTATCTCTTTGGAAAGCATAGATCATACAAGCACCTCTCTAGCACCGCCCCGCTTTTTCTTTTCTAAAACCAGTGACTTAAGTGTGCCTTTGAGAATTTCTAGTATTCCATATAGAAGAGTTCTGGGGAGGGTGAATTCACCTCACTTGCGTTGTATGATCCAAGGTCCTTAAGCACAAGCAACAGAAATCGACTCTGAATTAACAGAAGCAGAAGAGTTCAGGGAAGTTCACAGAATAGAAAGGAAGGCGAGAGAGTGAGGTTTGGAAAAAGGCAAAGACAAGAGCAGCTCCCGAGATTCAGGGAACGGTAAGCCCTGTCAAGGTCACGTCTGAGGAAGAACTCCTCTAAGACATGCTGTGGATACTGCCAGTGGTGTAGCTCTTGCCTCCTGCTGTGAGAAACTTTTTCTACGTGTCCCCCCCTCCCCCGCCCCAGCCTTGTGTCACACTCCATGTGCTACAGAGGAGCATCTGATTGGATAAGTATAGGTTACAAGCCCCAGTGGCAGAACTCAGAAGCTCCCTCTTTCAACTTCTATAGGAAGAGGTGGGGTACTGGGTTCTACCAACACAAAACACATCAGGGTGGGAAAATGCCCCAAAACAGAGGGAGTAGAAAGGTGGACAACCCAAAAAAACAAAAGGGTAATGTCCACCACATATTTCAATCTTCTCCAAAACAGCCAAATCTACAGTTCATTCCTTATACAACAGTCTCTGCAGTTGGATCTTCTTATGATCTGATATTGCACATATCAAAGGGCCTGTTCTGAGCTGTAGAGTATAGCCCTTACCTCTCACATTATTTGGTTCCCTTTAGCAAATTCTGGCACAATAAATAATTGTTTATGCTCACATCTATTATTCCCTTGGGTGCCTCCGAGGAAGATCTGAGGCGGCTCACAAAATTTCATGCACTGTAAAACAGTTCAATGAAAAATGCAAACAAATCTGTTTGTACCTATGTTAAATGCCCTGTGCTCTGTATGGTGGCCTCTCTCTCTGTACTTCCAGGGAAGCTGGAGGCTGACAAGGAAGGGGGTGTCAGCCTGGGCTCTTGTGTTCCCTTGGTGATCAAGGGTCTGGGTTGATAGGTGTTTTTAGGAAAAGGGCTGATGGGTCGCGTCCAAAGGTATTGCGTGTGACTAATACGTGCTCAGGATAAGCGAGAACTAGGCCAGATAAAGGGGCTGGAGTCGTGGCGGGGATTGGCCAGGTGGAGAAGGCAGGACCACTGACAATAGGCCAGAGGAGGAACCCCAGCAGGCCGGCTGGTGGTTGATAACTCATGGCTGAAACAAAGAAACCAACAGGGTAGGAGTGCAAGGGTTGGGCTAAGGTCAGAGAACAGGCTGGGACTTCACCTAGAGACAGGCTCCTGCTGACAATGCCTCTGCCAAGGGAAGCTGGAGGTGGTCCTTCTGAGGGTTAACTGAACCCAAAGCACTCAGAATCTTCCTCCACATGTTACTCTATCATCAGAAAAAATAATCAAATGTTCTGCTTTGAAATGAGCCTTTCAGACAGTGAGATATGGTGGAAGGAGGCCTGACTTTTGTTTGACTACAGCTTTTTCATTAACTAGGTGCAGGACATTAGACAAATCAAATTTCTCAAGGCCTAAATTTCTTTCCATCAAATGAGAAGGTTATGCTACAAATGCCTAAAGATTCTTCCAGCTTTAGAAATGATGAGGCCACTTCTAGTATATGCGTATGCACACATATGCACACACACACACAGCACACCAGGGATGATGGTGGGAGTGATGCGATAGTCCCAGAAGAAGTCATAGAATACTATCCTTGCTGTGCATCTCCTCTATTCTGAGGCTGCCTCTGGGAGAGGAGAACTTTCTCAAAAACCACAGCTGTTAAAACGGTCCCAAGGGAGTTATACTTGATTCCCGTTTCCTAACATCCTGAATGGGAGGCCCAGCAGAACTGATAATGGGGTACTTCCCCAAGTTACAAACCACAAACTGAAAGGGAAAAAAACCATGCTACCCAAGGACTTAGCCAGTGGGTAACTGGGGCCAGAAATAACAAGCCTGACCGGGGACAGACCAGTGCTGGGGAATGCACAGTGGTGGCCCAGCTAGGATTTCCTTTTTTCCAAGACAAACCATGTTGGCTCTGATGAAACTGGTTGTGGTTAAATTCCCCTCCTTTACTCGTATCATTATTCTCAAATTGCAATGCACTTCCATCATCAGGGGTTTTGGGGAAGTCTTTGAAATTATTCAGTCATTCTAAGTGCCATGCATTTTATCAGTCTCTCCATTGAGTGACTATTGTCTGTATGTGGCAGGCCCTGTGCCAGGTGTCAGGAACACCACAGTAAACAGGACTGATATGTCCTGTGCCTGCGTGGCACTTACAGTCTGATGTGGGAGACGGAAAGCATACAAATAATATACAACTATGGTGAGTGAAATAACAAAAGAAGCAGAGTGCGGTGCAGTGATGGAGAATAACTGGAGGGGTAATGGGAACATGTTTTCATAGAGTAAGCAGAGAAGGTCTCTCCATGGAGGTGACACTAAAGCAGAGACCCGAAGAATGATAAGGACCAATTTTATGAAACAGGATAGGGTAGGAGTGGTGTGCAGGGTGTGTGGTGTGTGTGGTGTGTGCGGTGTGTGTGGTGTGTATGGTGTGTGTGTGGTGTGTGTGTGGTGTGTGTGTGGTGTGTGGGGTGTGTGCGGTGTGTGCGGTGTGTGTGGTGTGTGTGGTGTGTATGGTGTGTGTGTGGTGTGTGTGTGGTGTATGTGTGGTGTGTGGGGTGTGTGCGGTGTGTATGGTGTGTGTGCGGTGTGTGTGCGGTGCGTGCGGTGCGCGCGGGGTGCGTGTGGTGCGCGCGGTGTGCGCGTGGT
>NC_041229.1:87020129-87039561 GCF_002837175.3 Physeter macrocephalus | reverse complement strand
GGTGTGTGCGGTGTGTGTGGTGTGTGTGGTGTGTATGGTGTGTGTGTGGTGGGTGCGTGGTGGGTGCGTGGTGTGTGCGGTGTGTGCGTGGTGTGTGTATGGTGTGTGTGGTGTGTGTGTGGTGTGTGTGATGTTTGTATGGTGTGTGTGTGGTGTGTATGGTGTGTGTGTGGTGGGTGTGTGTGTGTGGTGGGTGTGTGGTGTGTGTACGGTGGGTGTGTGGTGAGGGAGGCAGCAGCTTTACTGGCAGAGGGAAGAGCATGTTGGTAGAAAACTCAGCTGATTCAAGGGGCTGAAAGAAACCTTAACGTGGCTGAAGCAAAGGGGAAGGTAATATAAAATGAGGCTGGTGAATTTGCAGAGGCCACATCACACAAAGCCTTTGAAAAATGTGGTAGTTTTCCTTAAACTTTTTTTTCCAAGTTCACTAGGAAACCATTAAGGCATTTTAGACAGAAGGATACTGTAAACTTATTTTCATTTGCTGTTTGTTTTTGTGGAGGACAAAGTAAAAATAGGAATAAAACTTGAAGCAAGAAGTCCAGGCAGAAGACTATTGTTGCAGTTTCAGTCAAGAAATGGTGAGGACCTGGATTAAGTTAGTGGTCCTCAGTCCTCCAGGGACACTTGGCAATGTCTGGAGACATTTTTGGTGGTCATGACTGGGGCTGGGGGCGGCGGCCGGTGCTGCTGGCATCTAGTGGGAGAGGCCAGGGATTCTGTGAAACATCTTACAAATGCACATGAGAGGTCCCCACCACAAGGATTTACCCAACCCCTAATGTAAATTGTCCCAAGGTAGACAAAACCTAGACTAGGTGATGGCAGGAGAAATGGGAAGATGTAATTGGATTCAAGATGTGTGTTTAACCTGAAATTACCAGGAATTCCAAAGAAATTATATGTGGAGAGTGAGAGAAAGAAATAATCCAAAGATGGCTTTCAGATTTCTGTCTTGTGTAAACATGTCATGAAAACACGTTGGATGGATAGGTACTAAAATTTCTGTCTAGTAGATAAAATCAATTGCTTAGTTTAAAATTCCAGATCTACGCTTTACAAATTGGGGTTGGCAAGATACACAAGCACCTGTGTCTCAGTTTCCCCATCTATAAGGTGAGGATTACAGTGGATCTACTTCAAAGCTATGTGATAAAGATCAACGATTCAATCATATAAGTGATTCACAAAGGCCTGGCATGTGGTCAACAGTCCAGTGTTAGTTACTTTTGTTGTTGTTACTGTAGTTAATATTATTGTTATTGTTAGAAACCGGAACTCATGCGAGCTATCAAAGTGGGGCATATGCATTTGGGAACCACCATCATAGAGATGGCTATGCCAACATAGACGACCCTTAAGGTCTTGACATGAGTGTGTAGACAGAAAATGTCTAGGACTGAACTTTTGGTCCTATCATTAGGATATTGAGGGAATGAGAAGGGTCAGGTGATGAGGTAAGGAAAGTCAGCAAAAGAAAGCATGCCAAGGAGCGGATGCTCAACTGGGTTGATAAAGAAGAGGCTAGAAAAGTATCTCTTGAATTTCAAGGTCATCAGTAACTTTGATAAAACAATTTCATTTAAGAAGTGGGGATGGAAGCCAGAATGAGTTGAAGATAAAATAGAAGAAGATACAGGACAGAGTATGTCGGAGCTTTTCAAAAATTTTGGCTAAGAAAAGCAGAACTGGTGGAAGGCTGTTAAGTTAATGAAGGATGGGAGTTTTTCTCTCTGTTTTGTTTTTTAAGGTAAATACTATTACATTATATCTATATAGTGATGGGAATAACATGGTAGAAGAGAGATACATTAGAAATATAGAAAGGAGATGAGTAAAGTATCCTTGATAAAATGAGAGAAGACCGGAAAGAATGGCCCTTGGTTAGATGAGACACTCTGTGCTCTGAAACAGGAAGTTTGGAGAAGAGGGACAGCATGTAGACAGGATTGTAGCTTTTATGTTATGTTAGGGAAATAAAGGTTGTGCATGTCTGGCCACTTTTATTAGTGAACTTTGGGGGGAGGGACGCCAAAAATAAGGAAAGGAAGGCAGTGTGTTTTGAACACTAAATAGTCACCTTGGAAAGTGGGAAGGCCAGACTTCTCTTCAAAAAGTGGTAGGGTTACTAGATATCTTTTAAAATTGTGATCATGAATTTACAGTGAAACCGGTGAACTGCATTCTTTGATTTTTCTCCTGCAATGTCCAATTGTTCACATATAAGCATAGAGAAGGCAGAAGATAGAAAGCTGGATTCATTAAGAAGTTTGAGTTGTGTCAGGTGACTAGGACAAAGGAGGAGACAAGGAAGTTGAGAGTATTTGCAAGAGAGATTAAAATGGTGGGCCATGAAATCTAAGCTAGGATAAGATGGGATGTGAATAAAGGAAAGAGCTGCTGAGTAGGGAGGGAGTGGTGAGGAATAAAAGGTTTGTCTCTGAGATAAAGTATGATATCTCAGATAGAGGAGGTGAGATGGAAGGTAAGAGGTGATGGTCAGAAAGAGTGATATTGACAGATTTCAAAGGTGGTATACTCTCTGGTGATGACAGCGAAAAGTTGGGTGGGTGGCTGAGGTGGGGTGGAGGGGTGGTCGTTGGTCATGAGGGATTCAAGGAACCAAGGAACTAGGAACAGGGTAACTGTCCACCTGAAAGTTGCATTGCTGAGACGAACAATGGGATTTGACTTAGAGAGGAAGGCAGAGGTTTACATCCTCAGAAAACAAGGTATGGCCAGCATTGAGGGCAGAAATACTGAGAGATAGACAGAGAGACAGAGAAAGGCAAAGAGAGAAAGAGAGGGACAGAGAGAGAGAAAATAGCACAACAGCATACATCTTAAAGGGACAGGTGGGAGGGCTTCCCTGGTGGCACAGTGGTTAAGAATCCAAAAAAAAAAAAAAAAATCCACCTGCCAATGCAGGGGACACGGGTTCGAGCCCTGGCCCAGGAAGATCCCACATGCCGCGGAGCAACTAAGCTCATGAGCCACAACTACTGAGCCCACATACCGCAACTACTGAAGCCCACGCACCTAGAGCCGGTGCTCCGCAACAAGAGAAGCCACCACAATGAGAAGCCCGAGCACCACAACAAAGAGTAGCCCCTGCTCAACGCAACTAGAGAAAAGCCTGCACGCAGCTACCAAGACCCAACGCAGCCAAAAGTAAAATAAAAATTTTTAAAAACGACAGGTGGGAACAATGGGATGCTTCCTTCCCTCTTTGACCTGAAGTATGAGGGGTGTAAGTGAACAAAATCTCTGGGTCAGAGCCCTGGAGGTGAGTGGTGGACTCACAGGCTGCCAGTCCCAGCAGGGTAACAAGTGTTCAGAGAAGAGGTCGCGCCACCTTCAAGCCCCACCTGCACACTGCAAAATCTGTTACACAATATGAGGTCCAAGCCTGCATGGTCAAAGCTTCTTCACTCCCATCTCCCCACCCCCCTAATTCCAGTGCAGAGGGAGGATTTTCAAAAGTTTGAAGACTAAAAATAACCAGAGAGCAAGCCAATTAAATGTCATGACTGGTTTAAACAAAAACCCACACTTAGCACCAATGTGGATTAGGTGGAGGCTGCTTTCATGAAATCCGCATTGTTTTAAGAGCATCCCCACAACCCAACCCCCCACCCCCGCTCCAGCATTCAGGTTCAAAACATACTTTTAAGTTTTGTTTTAAATACTCTAGACTCAAAATGCCTTATAGGCATTGTCAGAAAAAGTGAAGTTGTCCAATTAACCTCATGTTCTTTGTGGCCTTTTATATCTGATCCTCATCCTTACATATTATGAACACCCCAAAGCTGTTCAGAGCAGTGGTCCAAGACAAGGGATAGCACTGTAATAACAGTTAACATTTATTGAATGCTGCTTCCATCTCAGGCATTGTGCTAGGTAATATACTTTCATTATTGCATTTAATGTTCAAAAAACATTTATGGGTTTTTAATCCCATTTTACAAATGGGGAAAATAAGACACTGAAAAGGTAAGTGACTTGTCCAAGGTCACCAGTCGTAAGGGGTAGAGATGAGAAAGTCTGGAGAGTTCGCACTTTTAACCAGCTGGCAATAATCCCACATACTGGAAATATACTGTGCTTGTCGTTCAGAGCAGACATCACTGGTCAATTACAGAACAATCCCACCAAGCTTGAACCCTAATCCGTTGCTCTAGTAGCTCCTATCAGTTGATAAATGTTGGCAATCTCTCTGCTGAAGTGATAGGAAATCTCTCTGCTCTTCCCTCCATAGACCCTCTCCTTTGCTTGCTCCTATTCTCCTTGAACCTTGTCTTTGCCTTGCTCCCAAGTTTGCGTCTACTTTGACTTTGGTCCTTTACACTTAGCATATGGTCTTGGTCTCTTTCAAGTCTGACTCAGGCTGAGACTTGTCCCCAGGTCCCTCTTGCCCTTTGTCTGGTTCCTCTTCATCCCCACCCCATAATGAGCTGTCTCAGCTATTTGGTCAGGGTTGGATGAGGCATCTGAAGGGCAGAGGTAAAGTAGGGGCAATACGAATGACAGAAGAGGAGAAGTCTCAGTGCAGATTCATCCTCCAAATCCTGAGCTCTGAGCTCACTATAAAAATTTCTGCGTGAACCGTATAGATACAGAGCTTTAGACATGGTGTCACATTCTGAAGATCCTACAGTTGGAAATACACCACTGAATTACACTGTCCATATTTTTTTAAATGACCCCAACTCCCCACTAACCCAGTTTTAGTCAACTGAATCAGAAACACAGAAAAATATTTTAATTTTGGAGGAAAAACTTAGATATTTGTTGTGCATCAAAAATGCTAATTGGGAGGACTTCCCTGGTGGTCCAGCGATTAAGTCTCCGTGCTTCCACTGCAGGAGGTGCGGGCTCGATCCCTGGTCGGGGAACTAAGATCCCACATGCCGCGCGGTGCAGCCAAAAAAACACACAATAAAACAAAAAACTAATTGGGGGCTTGAAAAGTAGTGACTCCTAACCAGCTGTGTAATGCTGGAAAATCATTTAGCCTTTGTGAGGTGTGGTTGATCTGTAAAGGGTGACAATTAAATGTTGGACCCCTCAGGTCCCTCTCAGACACAGCAGTGTGTGGCAATGTAGCCTGTGTTTCAGAGGCTGTTGTTATCTGCTTTGCAGGGCTACTAACTGCCAGCAGTGTCTCCCCGGTTACTCTCAAAAGTCACCAGGAGGTGCCCCACAAGTACACGTTCTGTCAGTTTCCACAGGTCAGATGACACTCTCCTCTTCTGAACCTGCCCTCTATTCGCCCTCTCTAGTGCTATTGTTTCTGTTGTTCCCTGAGTTGCTGCATCTGTGGGGTGTAAAGTCTACCGCCCATCACCACCATCACAGCCATGGGGTATTAATGTCCTTGTGATGCTAAAGCTCTTTCAGGATTTGTACACTCCTGTGTTGAGACCTGCCAAACTCCACCACTGACATCTGAACCCTGGGAGCACTTGCTAAGAGGCATTGTCAAGTCACTGTGAAAACTTTGGAGACACCACTCAAATTCTGGACAGCGTGTCAGACTCTTCTCTATTTCCACAAAGAATATCACGAGTTGGTTGAACACCCAAGACCCACAAAATATAGGACTGAACTAATCCGTCCCTGGAAGCCATTGAGACAAACCCATTATCTGAGAAGCCATGACAAGTTATACTTAGAAGCCCAGTGAGTCACAGCTCATGGGAGTTAGCTCAGAAGCTCTCACTCATAAAATGACACACCAGTTTGACGTCTGCTGAGGCTCATCCCAGGCGTCAGAATTCAGTCTCATACAAGAACCAAGGGAATACGTTAGAGACGAGTAATATTCACGGAGCGCAAGGACTTCATGCTGGGCCCGGCCTCACTATGAAGACAGGGCATCAGACACAGGAAGTCCAAAAAAGTGATAACAATTTTTACTAGGAAAAAATTTCCCTTCACCGCACACAGCTCCTCTTTAATTTTTCTTAAGGTGGTAGAGTTGCTAATTTCAGCCCTTTACATACTTTCCCAGCAGTGAATTTATTTATCACTTTACTGTACATCCTTCCAGGCCCAGTGGACTCAGAAGGAATATGAACTTTAAAATCCCAGCTCCCTTACCTACTTGCTGGCTGTGTGACCATGAACAAGACTGTCAAACTTTCTAAACCTTAATCCCCTTATTTATAAAATGAAGTTTTTAAGAGGATTAAAAAACAATATCTTTTAATGCAAAGCACCTGGCTCAGGATCCTACTTATGATGGGTGTTCAATCAGTGTCAGTTTCCTTCCTTCCCAGTAGAAGTCATCAGATGATACTAGCTTCAGGTCTTCTGCCAGGCACAGAACACACCCTTCAAAGTGTTAATGCCATTTCATTTCAGCAGACACCTTGTCTCAGGAAAGCCATTAGAAACCCCCAAAGTACTATATTTTTCTCCTGGTAAGTAGCTCACTTCCCACAACTTCCCACAACTTTATATTAAGTGAGCCCAACAAATGAGTCACACTAGTTACAGAAGCAAATTTGGGAGCCACACCCAAAACACAGGCATTTTGACTTTTCACAAGAAGCTGTCAGTACCACCAAAAAGAGGGCTCAGGGGACCCACAGTTAGGAAACCCCAAATTCCCAGGCTACTTCTGAATTCATATGCAAACCCAAACCTTAGTTCCTCATTTTTTTTTTTTTTTTGGTGAATTTCTATCCATGGTATTTAATGACAGCTGAGAGTCACTTCTGGAATTCAATGCAAAACCCAAACCTTAGTTCCTCATTTTTTTTTTTTTTTGGTGAATTTCTATCCATGGTATTTAATGACAGCTGAGAGTCACTGAACAATATTCATATTTCTGCTGAATTTTCTGCTTTGTAGGGGGGTGGTGTGAGGGGTACAGGGGGATATATCAAGATGGTCCAGTCACTTTTTAAATGAGCAATGCCAAATTAAATTTAAAGCAACATCCTACTTACTGGGTCCTTATTTACTTTTTGGTAGAGTAGAAAGTGATTATTTACTTTTTGAAAACATCTACCATTGCATTTAAAGTATGATTTTGATATTCATGAAAAATTTCAAGAGTTTATCCATTATGTGAAAGTATAATGATTTGTATACAAGTAAAAAAAAGAAAAAGAAAAAAAAAAGATAAAGGAAGCCTGTCATTTGTCAAGGTCATAGGTGATGAATAAATTTGCACTTGAGATATAAATACTCCAAGACTGTAGAAAGCAAGGGTATGGTGATTGGATTTAAACTACCTGTGTTTTGCAGAAATCCTATCCAAGGAATTAACATAAAATTGGTGTAGAACTATTGAAAGCTCTCTTCCAAAGTCCAGAGTACATGGGCCTCCTGCTGAAGACAAGCTCACAACATCAGAAGCAATAAAACGAAAAACTATGTGAGTAAATAAGCTACCATAGGAGTCATAAGGCACCATAAACAAAAAAGTTAGCCTCCTAGGAGCTGGACCTAGTACAACAATCTAAAAGAGACAACAAAGTAAGTATGTTTCAAACAAGAAGTTTTAAGAAGTGCAGGGGAGGACGAAATATGATCCAAAGTGAACGAAGAGGACAGTAAAATAAGATACATTGACAAAGAACAGAACGGAAATGCAGTCAATAAAATAAAGAATTAACAGAAAGCTAGACAAAGCTGCTGAGAAAATTAGTGAATTGTGAGATAAAACCGAGGAAACTGCCTAGACTATATCACAGAGAACAGATGGCAAATACAAATGAACAGATAGAAAATATGGAGGGTAGATTGAGAAAATCCAGCAGATATAAAATCAGGCTGCTATGTTGTACAGTTCTAAAGGTTACTCTTCACAAGGTGTCCAACATAAATGGTGTTGCTTGAATTTTTACATGTCATCCTTTATTTGATAGGAATTCCAGAAGACAAGACTAGAGAACACAGGATAAAGTGATAATTTGAAAAAGATAATAAATAAGAGATTTCCAAAATTGAAGAAAATCACAAGTTCACAGTTCTCAGACAGAACAAGTACAGAAGAGTCCTGGACAGTATAAGTAAAAATAAATTCACACCTAAACAATTTGTGAGGAAAATGAAAAACACCAAAGACAATGAAAAACAACCAGAAATAAAAAAGATTACTTGAAAAGTAATGAACAATCAAAATGACTGAATACTTTTTATGAGCAACAATGCATGCCATAGAACAATGAAATCATTATCTTTCAAGTGCTGAGGCAACAGTTCTGTCACTTAAAAATTCTAAACCAAGATATGTTTTCATTCAACAATAAAGTATGATTTATTCACACAAAGGAAGCGCACAATGGAGAGAGCCTCATAATACATTCTTAAATAGAAAATAAACAAACAAAAGCAAAATGTGCTTTTGTGTTAGGAAGGAGGAAAAGTAATATATACTTCAATTCATAGTAATGGTATATAAAACACTGGAACACTACCAAAGGAATAAATATAATTGGTTACCTGCGGAGGAATGTAGGAACGGAATTGATGAGGATAAAAGTGAGAGCAAAACAAAACAAACAAACAAAAAAACAAAAACAACAACAACAACAACAAAAGTGAGAGCAAACTTCTCACTGATTATACCACTGAGTACTCCTTTAACATTTTTGTTTAATGGGCAAATTCCTAAAACACAAAACCTACCAAGACTGAATCATGAAGAAATAGAAAATCTGAACAGACTTTTAACTAGAAAGGAGACTGAATTCGTGACAAAAAACCTCTTAAAGAGAAGTCCAGGACCAGATGATTTCATTGGTAAATTCTACAAAACACTGAAAGAAGAATTAACATTAATCTTTCTCAAACTCTTCCAAAAACCGAAAAAGGAGGAAACACTTTCAAACTCATTTGTGCACAGCATTATTCTGATATCAAAACTAGACAAATCACTATAAGAAAAGAAAACTACAGACCAATATCCCTGGTGAATACTGATACAAAAGTCCTCAACAAAATATGAGGAAACAGAATTCAACAACATGGTACAAGGATTTTACACTAGGATCAGTGGGATTTATTTCTGGAGTGTAAAGGTGGTTCAACACATGAAAAACAATGAATGTAATCCATCACACCAACAGAATAAAGAAAAAAAACCACATGATCATTTCAAATGATGTAGAAAAAACCTTTGACAAAATTCAGCACACTTTCATGATAAAGAAAACATTCTCAAGGAAGTAGGAACAGAAAAAAACTACTTCAACATAATAAGGGCCATATATAAAAATCCCACAGATAACATCATACTAAATGGTGAAAAACTAAAAGTTTTTCTTATAAGGTCCGTAAAAAGACAAGGATGCCCACTTTTGCCACTTTTATTTGACATAATACTAGAAGTCCTGGCTAGAGCAATTGGACAAGAAAAAGAAATAAAAGGTATCCAAACTGGAAAGGAAGAAGTAAAATGATCTCTATTTGCAGATGACATGATCTTTTATGTAAAACCCCTAAAAATCACACACACACAGACACACAACTGTTAGAACTAACAAACAAATTCAGCAAAGTTGCAGGATACAAAATCAACACACATCTGTGGTCACCAAGATGGCAGAGTAGGAAGACAGTGAGCTCACCTACTCCCATGGGTCCACCAAAATTACAACTATTTACAGAGCGCTATCTATGAAAATGACCTATAGAAAAGAACTAGCAGAAAAGATCTTCCACAACTAAAAATATAAAAAGGAACAACAATGAGATGGGTGGGAGGGGCAGAGATGCAATATAGTCAAGACCCATACCCTCAGGTAGGCAACCCACAAATGGGAGGATAATTACAATTGCAGAGGTTCTCCTCAAGGAGTGAGGGGTCTGAGTCCCACATTGGACTCCCCAGACCAGGACTCCTGCACCAGGAATATAAGGCCCCAGAACATTTGGCTCTGAAGGCCAGTGGGAATTATTTTCAGTAGAGCCAGAGGGCTGTGGGAAACAGACTCCACTCTTAAAGGGCACACACAAAATCTGACATTCTCTGAAACCAAGGGCAGAAGTAATTTGAAAGGAGCCTTGGTCAGACCGACCTGCTGACCTTGGGGAGCCTCAAGAAGAGGTAGGAGGCAACTGGGACTCCCACTGAGGACATAGATGCTGGCAGCAGCCATTTTTGAGAGATCATTTTAACATGAAAACACTAGTACTGGTAAACACCATTTTGGAATCCTCCCTGTAGTTTATTAGCACTAGGACCTAGCCTTGCCCACCAGCCAGTAGGCACCAGTCCTGGGACACCCCAGGCCAAGCAGTTAGCCAGGCAGGGAATCAGTCCTATCCACGAGCAGGCCAGTTTCCATAGGACCCCTGAGCCCCCAACAACCCCAGGGACATGGCCTCACCAGCCAGTGGGCTGACACCAGCTCCAGGATGCCCAGGACCCCAGAGTCAGCCATGTCAGGAATTGGCCCTGCATACCAGCAGGATGATACTAGCTTTAGGAACCCCAGACTTGCCACCAGCTACCCCAGGACCCGGCTCTGCCTATCGGTGGGCCAGAACTAGCCCCAAGACCCCTAGTGCTCCACAGCCCTGCCTAACAATGAGCTGGCCTCAGGACCAGGACTCCCAGGGCCATGCAGCCAGCTGTGCCAGGACTTGGCCCAACCCATCAGAAGCAGGCAGCCTCTGCATTAGGCAGGGACTAGCAACCAGCCAGACCAGGGGCCAGTCACACCCACCAGCATGCCCACAGTAGTCAGTCCACCACAACAGAAGGGTCATGCAGCCCACTTAGAGGGCACTCTTAGTGCATAGAGCTCTGGTGACCAAAGGGGAGTGCATTGATGGGTCCCATAAAATATCTTCTACATAAAGCCACTTCTCCAAGATTATGAAGTGTAACCAACCTACCAAATACATAGAAATAAAAACAGAGAATTAGGCAAAATGAGGCAACAGCTGAATATGTTCCAAATCGAGGAACAAGATAAAATCCCAGAAGAAGAACTAAGTGAAGTGGAGATAAGCAATCTTCCCAATAGAGTTCAAGGTAACAATCATAAAGATGCTTTACAAACTTGGGAGAAGAATGGATGAACCCAGCGACAAGTTTAACAAAAATAAAATATAAAGAAGAACCAAACAGAGCTGAAGCATACAGCAACAAATAAAAATACACTAGAAGGAATCAACAGTAGAATACAGAGGAACAAATCAGCAAACTGGAAGTGAGAGTAGTGGAAATCACTCAAGCTGAACAGACAAAAGAAAAAAGAATTTCAAAAATTTTGAACAGTTTAAGAGACCTCTGGGACAACATCAAGCATACTAACATTCACATTATAGGGGTCTCCAGAAGGATAAGAGAAAAAAAGGGCAGAGAACAAATTTGAAGACATAATAGTTGAAAACGTCCCTCACCTGGGAAAGGAAACAGACATCCATGTCCAGGAAGCACAGAGAGTCCCAAACAGGATCAACCCAAAGAGGACCACACCAAGATGCATTGTAATTAAAATGAGAAAAATGAAAGAGAGAATCTTAAAAGCAGCAAGGGAAAAGAACTAGTTATGTATAAGGGAACTCCCAGAGCTATCAGCTAGCTGGCTTTTCAGCAGAAACTCTGCAGGCCAGAAGGGAGTGGCACAATATATTTATAGTGATGAAAGGAAAAAAACCTGCAACTAAAAATACTCTACCTGGCAAGGCTATCATTCAGATTTTACAGAAAGACCTAGTTTTACAGATAAGCAAAATTTAAAAGAGTTCAGCACCACCAAATCAGCTTTACAAGAAGTGTTAAAGGGATTTCTCTAAGAAGAAAAGAAAAAGCCACAACTAGATATATAAAAATTACAAAAGGATAAATCTCATTGGTAAAGGCAAATATACAGTAAAGGTAGTAGACAAACCACTTATAAAGCTAGTAGGCAGGTTAAAAGGCAAAAGTAGTAAAATCATCTATATCCACAATGAGTAGATAAGGGATACACACACACAAAATATGTAAAATATGATATCAAAAACATTAAATGTGGGGGTGAGGGGAATGAAAATTCAAGGTTGTTAAAATGTGTTCAAACTTAAGAGATCAGCAACTTAAAATACACACACACACACACACACACACACACACACACCCCTCATGGTAACACAAACCAAAAATATATAATAGATACACAGACAAAAAAGAGAAAGGAATCCAAACATAAAGCTAAAGATAGTAATCAAATCTAAAGGGAAGAGAGCAAAAGAAGAAGAAACAAAAGAACTACAAAAACCACCCCAAAACAAATAACAAAATGGCAAGAAGTATATATCTATCAATGATAACTTTAAATGTAAATGAACTAAACGCTACAATAAAAAGGCATAGAGTGGCTGAATGGATACAAAAACAAGATCCATCTATATGTTGTCTGCAAGAGAGTCACTTCAGATCTAAAGACACACAAAGACTGAAAGTGAGGAAGGGGATGGAAAAAGGTATTCCATGCAAATGGAAACAAAAATAAAGATGGGATAGCAATACGTATATCAGACAAAGTAGACTTTAAAACAAAGACTGTAACAAGAGACAAAGGACATTACATAATTATCAAGGGATCAATCCAAGAAGAAGAAATAACAATTGTAAATATATATGCACCCAACATAGAAACTTCTAAATACATAAAGCAAATATTTACAGACATAAAAGGAGAAACTGACAGTAACACAATATAATAAGGGACTTTAACGCCACACTTATATCAATGGACAGATCATCCAGACATAAAATTAATAAGGCAACGCTGGCCTTAAACACACATTAGAGCAGATGAACTTAATAGATACATATAGAACATTCCATGCCAAAGCAGCAGAATACACATTCTTTTCAAGTGCACATGGAACATTCTCCAGGATAGATCACATGCTAGGACACAAAACAAGCCTCAGTAAATTTAAGAAAATTGAAATAATATCAAGCATCTTTTCTGACCACAAAACTATGAGACTAAAAATCAACTACAGGAAAAAAACCTTCAAAAACACAAACACATAGAAGCTAAACAAAATGCTACTAAACAATCAATGGGTCACTGAATAACTCAAAGACGAAATAAAAAAATACTTGGAGACAAATGAAAATAAAAACACAATGATACAAAATCTGTGAGGCACAAGAAAAGTTCTAAAAGGGAAGTTTATAGTGATGCAAGCCTGCCTCAGGAAACAAGAAAAATGTCAAATAAAAGAAATGAGTGGAAGAAGAACAACAAGCAGGAAAAAATTAAGTGGGAAACAGTGATTTAAAACAAATCATGATCTTGACACATCTGAGATCCCGTTGCAGAAGATGCTGCCAAAACATAGAGGTCAGAGAGGCTTTGTGCCAGTATAAGGGTGACTTGGAGCAAGAGGCTGAGGAGAGAATGGTCCAAGTAACAATCCTGCTGACCCAGAGAATGACCAACAGCCCATCCCCATCTGCAGGGTGACTTGACTGTACAGCATTTGCAGCTATGCTGAGAGGGTTTTGATTTTCCTTTTTTTTTTTTCCTAAGAAAAATAATTTTCAGGAAAAGTATTCTTCTGATAACTTTCATCACTGAACTTAATAACTGACCTTAAAATTTCAAATGGAAGAAGTAATAAGGACTTCTAGGTTTGGGTGGAGAACCCATAATGTGAACTTGCCATTAAAATAACCATGAAGAGAATAAAACTCAGCAATTTCAGATTGGAGGTTACCTGGGATGGGATGGAGTGGGAAAGAACCTGTCTATACCTAAGACTTCAACTGACTCGGTTGTTATTTTTAAAGTGTTCTGTAAAAGGATGATCCTTCACACTTTTTTGGATGCTTGGAATATTTAATAACTTTTTACTTTTTTGAGGATTAATTTACGTGCAGTAAAGCACAAAAATCTTAGCTGTCCAGATTGGTGAATTTTTATATAAGTATACTTCAGTGTAATCCACTCATATCAAAATATAGAATATTTCCAACTCCAAAAAATGGGGAAAAATACCCCCAAATCACTCACAAAAATCGGTTTCATTTCTATATACTAAAAAGGAATTTCAAAGGAAATGAAAATAATTCCATTTACAATAGCATCAAAAAGAATAAAATACTTAGGAATAAACTTAACCAAGGAGGCAAAAGATTTATACGCTGAAAATTACAAAATGTTGCTGAAAGAAATTTAAAAACACCAAAAAGTGGAAAGACATTCAGTGTTCACAGATTAGAAGACTTAACATTGTTAAGATGTAAATACTATCCAAAGTGATCTATAGATGCAATGCAATCGCTCTCAAAATCCCAATGATGTATTTTCCAGAAATAGAAAAATCCATCTTAAAATTCATTTGGAATCTCAAAGGACCCTGGAGAGCCGAAACAAACTTGAAAAAGAACAATGCTGGAGGCCTCACAATTCCTGCCTTCAAACTCAGTGATCAATAGCGTGGTTCAGGCATACAGACAGACATTTGACTAGTTTAATAGAATAGAGAACCCAGAAACACTCACACATATGGTCAAATGATTTTTGACAAGGGTGCCCAGACCATATAGGGGGAGAAGGACAGTGGTTTCAATCCATGGTGCTGGGAAAACTGGATTTCCACATGCAAAAGAATGAAGTTGGACCTTATCTTACACCACCTGCAAAAAAATAACTCAAAATGGATGAAAGACCTAAATATAAGAGCAAACTGTAAAACTCTTAGAACAAAACATAGAAGAAAAGTTTCCTGACATTGGATTTGGCAATGATTTCTTAGATATAACATTAAAGGCACAGACAACTAAGGGAAACATAAATAAATTGGACTACATCCAAATTTAAAACTTCTGTGCATCAAAGGACACAATCAACAGAGTGAGAAGGCAACCCACTTAATGGGAGACAATATTTACAAGTCATATATCTGATAAGGCGTTAAGATGCAGAATATACAAAAAATGTCCATGATTCAATAACAAAGAGACAAACAACCCAATTAAAAGAATAGGCAGAGGACTTGAATAGACATTTCTCTAAAGAAGATATAAAAACTGCCAACAAGTACATGAAAAGATGCTCAAAATCACTAATCATTGGGGAAATGCAAATCAAAACCACAATGAGATACCACTTCACATCCATTAGGATGCTGCTACAAAAACAAAACAAAATAGAAAATAGCAACTGTTGGCAAGGATGTGGAGTCATTGCAACCTTGTGTGCTGTCGGTGGGAATGCAAAATGGTGCAGTCACTATGGAAGCTGACATGGCAGTTCCTCAAAAAGTTAAAAACAGAATTACCATATGATCTAGCAATTTCACTTCTGGGTATATACCTAAAACAATTGAAAGCAGAGACTCAAGGAGATATTTGCACACCTATGTTCATAGCAACATTATTATCAACAGTCAAAAGATGGAAGCGATGTGTCTATGGATGAATGAATTGATAATGAAAATGTGGTATATACATCCAATAGAATATTATTCAGTCTTAACAAGGAAGGAAATTCTGACACATGCTACAACATGGATGAAACTTGAGGACATTATGCTAAGTGAAATAATCATACAGTCACAAAAGAACAAATACTGTATGATTCCAATTACATGAGATACTTTGAGTACTCAGAATGTATTGAGACATAAAGCAGAATGATGGTTGCAAACAGCTGGAGGAAGGGGAGAATATGGAGTTGTTCAATCAGTACAGAGTTTCAGTTTTGCACAACGATGAGTTCTGAAGATGGATGGTGGTGATGGGTGCACAACAATGAGAATGTACTTAATACCACGGAACAGTACGCTTAAAAATGGTGAAAATGGTAAATTTTATGTTATGTGTATTTTACCCTCACTTGAAAAATTATCCAAGTATTCTCCACAGAAAAGTAATTCAAGAGGTAGAGATTAAACTAAAAGGTCAAAATAAAGTATTTATACACATATGGAAAAATTTTGTTTGCTTTTATTAAAAAGCATTTAATAAAGAACATCTTTGAAAATTTACAACATGGCACAGGAAATAGATGTTCCTTGTAGAAAATTCAAAAAATATGGGCAAACAAAAATGAGAAAATACATTAAAAAATCACCCATAGATTGCCATACAAAGGTAACTATGGCTAACTTTTTGGTGTATATCCGTTAAATACACACACACACACACACACACACACACGTCTGTGTGCATGCACACACACATATATCATATACATACGTATATGCATACTATTGAGTAGGCAGCTGGTTCAGAGTCTCCTGGGAGCCCTTGAAAATGTGGCTTTCTGCATTTTCTCCATCACTCATGGAGATTTGGGTTCAGTGTTTGTTTAAAGCATTCCAGGTGATTCCCACACTCTGGTTTGTAGGATCTACTTTAAGACAAACTTTTCTTTTCAGACAAGAGAACAGAGTCAATGGAACTGACCTTTTCTTTTTTTATGCTGGGTGTTCTACATGACTATTGTCCTTCATCAAGTGGCTTCCTGCAGAAGTGCCATGGTTATCCCATTGCCTTTGCTGAAAACATTACTGTGACTCCCTTTTTAGGACTGCTTTCAGAATGCATAGCATTCTTTTAACTGCCCTCAAAAGTAGGATGACAACACACTTTAGAGAGGAGAAAGGAGTGCTAAAATAATGTGACATATTTTTGAAATATTTATTGACTGAGAAAAGTTTTGTTATATTGATAGAATGACAACTCCTGCTCAAAAATATTTTCAAAAATTATTTCTAATAAACTGAAAGTAACATGTATCCATGTATATTTATGCAAAAACTTTAAATGTGTAAATATTGATTATATGACCATTAAAAATAATAATTAGAATAGTTATTCTTGGTACATATCCTTGTTCTTCAATCAGTTTCTTAGTGATTTTTATCCCTTAAAAAATATATTTTTTATTGAAGTATAGTTGATTTATATTATATTATTCTCAGGAGTATAACACAGTGAGTTGATATTTTTATAGATTATACTCCATTTAAAATATTAAAATTATTATAAAATATTGGTTATATTCACTGTGCTGCACATTATCTTTGTATTTTATTTGTTAATATTTTATACCTAGAAGTTTGTACCTCTTGACTCCCTTCCTCTGTCTTGCCCCTCCCCCCAACTCCTCTCCCCTCTGCTAACCACTAGTTTGTTCTCTATCTATGAGTGTTGGTGTTTTGTTATATTCATTCGTTCATTTTACTTTTTAGATTTCACATGTAAGTGAAAATACAGAGTATTTGTCTTTCTCTGTCTGACTTATTTCACTAAGCATAATACCCTCCAGGTCCATCAATGTTGCTGCAGATGGCAAAATTTCGTTCTTTTTTATGGCTGAGTAATATTCACAGCAAAACTGAGCAGAAGGTGTAGAGACTGCCCTCATACCTCCTGCCCCCCGCCACATGCACACATCTCCCACTATCAACATCTCCCACCAGAGTGGTACATTTATTGCATTGACACAGTGTTACCACCCAGAGTCTATAGTTTATATTAGGGTCCATTCTTGGAGGCGTACATCCAATGAGTTTGGACAAATGTGTAATGACATGTATCCACCATCATAGTACCAGGCAGAGTATTTTCACTGCCCTAAAAATCTTCTGTGCTCTGCTTATTCGTTCTTAGCCATTTTAAACTCTAAAAGAGCATCACTGGTATTTTTCCGAAGAATTTTTTTCAGTATATTTCTTTTTAAAAATATTTATTTATTTATTTATTTGTGGCTGCTTCAGGTCTTAGTTGCAGCATGCAGGATCTTCCCTTGTGGCGTGCGGGCTCTTCATTGTGGTGCGTGGGCTTCTCGGGCTTCTCTCTAGATGTGGCGTGCAGGCTCCAGAGTGCATGGACTCTGTAGTTGTGGCATGTGGGCTCTCTAGTTGTGGTACGTGGGCTCAGTAGTTGCCCTGCAGCATGTGGGATCTTAGTTCCCTGACCAGGGATAGAACCTCTGTCCCCTGCATTGGAAGGTGGCTTCTTAACCACTGGACCACCAGGGAAGTCCCTTCAGTATATTTCTATTTTTGCATGGATTTTTTTCATCAAATTTCTGAGATCTTCAAATTGTAATTTATGGTTAATTTGAAATTCTTGACATATTCAGCTGAGTCATTTGTAGTAAAAAAATTTTTTTAATTGAGAATATAACTTATAGATGCTGGTAAGAGCAAGGTGATTTTTGCTGGATGAAGGATATTCTCAAAAATATTTTTCTATATTGAAAGAACTAAATATTTCAGCCTAAATATTTCAGATACTATCTTTCAGCTTCCATTTGGAGTAACTTTTTTTGACAAATATTTTTAAAGACAAAATTTACTGTAAAGATTGCCTGTATTTATTATTATTTTTAATGCTTCATCAGATTTAAATGGTGAAAAATCATAGGTTTTTTTTTTACTTTTACTTCATTCTGGCACAGAATACCAATTTATCTAATAAAAAAATAAAAGCCCCATCAAATTATTCTTCTTACATGTTGAGACATTCCAAACTCAATTACCAATTTTCCAAATCAAATCTCATATACTGTTTGAGTGATCATTATTTTATTTGTTTAGTTCCATCTTTGCTTTAATAAGAAAATATTTCAGGATCTTCTTGTTTGCAAGCTTTGCTTTTATTCATGGCAGTTCTCCAAAAGTTTCAAAAGTTGCACTTTGGGAGCTTTCCATTTATTGCATACTTTAAAGATTCCCAACTGATTTTAAATTAAGTTCAATCAAATTTTAGAGCTCTCATTTTTAAATAAATAAAAATTCAATACATTATAGGACACTTAGGTTGATTTATAAAATAAAAATTCAAAGACTTAAAAATGTTTTACATCTGATTGATTATGAGTAACAAGGAGATAAAGCTCATATTACTATGCCAACGTTTTGGAGTTTTTAAAATTTCAACATTAACCTTGTCACAAAAAGTTTGGTAGTTTAGTTGTTGTGTGTGTGTATGTGTGTGCATGAAGTTTGACAATTACAGCTTTTTTTTAAAATTGGTAAAATACTGTGACTTGTTTGTACAAAATTATGGCCTATGTGTTCACCCAACCAATTTTGAGTACAATTTGGCTCCACAGGCTGTTTTCATTCAGTAAGAACAGTTTTTACATTATGGCTATGCTTCACCAAAATTTGCTTTTATATTATTAATGGAAAAGCAAATAAGTTTATCAATGTTGTTAAGCATTTTAATTGAATTTATAGTAACATTCAAAAAATCCAACCTAAGTGTCCATCAACAGATGAATGGATAAAGAAGATGTGGCACATATATACAATGGAATATTACTCAGCCATATAAAGAAATGAAGCTGAGTTATTTGTAGTGAGGTGGATGGACCTGGAGTCTGTCATACAGAGTGAAGTAAGTCAGAAGGAGAAAAACAAATACCGTATGCTAACACATATATATGGAATCTAAGAAAAAAAAATGTTATGAAGAGCCTAGGGGTAGGACGGGAATAAAACACAG
>NC_041229.1:86986767-87020099 GCF_002837175.3 Physeter macrocephalus | reverse complement strand
AGATATGGGAACATATGTATATGCATAACTGATTCACTTTGTTGTAAAGCAGAAACTAACACACAATTGTAAAGCAATTATACTCCAATAAAGATGTTAAAAAAAAAAAGAGGGCCTCCTTTATGTTATGTTTTATCATTGGAAATTGTTATTTCCAATTTTCATTCAACAATAAAAAATGCTTATAAAAATCCTCAATTGTTTCACTTTGGACAGGATGAACTTCCAAAGCTTTCCTTGGACTCCATGAATTGGATTTTAAAAAGAAATCCGATATCAGAAAATAACTAAACTGATTTTCTATCTGAAGTGTTGAGCGACAGTGGTAAAACTGGAATTATTTAACTGTTTGCAAAGTTCTCCATTTTTTCCCTTCTCAGTGGCCCAATACTTTACTTTTCAAATGAGCACAAGAAACCTGAAAGTGAAAACAAGTAAAATTAATTTAGGAAAATATTCCATTGATCTAAGTGAAAATGTTATGCTTCGTAAAGTGATTTGTAAATGTACATTCTGTAGCTGCAGTCAGTATCTACGGGCACATTCTTTAAATATCCACTTAGGATTAAGCAGATGCTGATGCTTCTTCTGCAGCAGATTTGTGCCTTCTGGTTTTCAAGTGGTTGGTGATATGGCTATGACACCCTAATTAAAAGAGATCTTACCCTTGGTAGTGAGGGATTTGATAGTAAATGCCAAACATACTTTGTGCACGTTACACTTTCATCATCATTTGTCTTGAGATACAGAAGCTTAGTATTTAATTGTTCACTAAATGTATACTTTTAGTTTAGTTATAGATAGCTAGTGGGAAGCAGCCGCATAGCACAGGGAAATCAGTTTGGTGCTTTGTGACCACCTGGAGGGATGGGATAGGGAGGGAGGGAGGGAGACGCAAGAGGGAGGAGATGTGGGAATATATGTATATGTATAGCTGATTCACTTTATTATAAAGCAGAAACTAACACACCATTGTAAAGCAATTACACTCCAATATGTTAAATTATACTCCAATATGTTAACTCCAAAGATGTTAAAAAAAAAATAGGCTCATTGTTGCCCAGAAGATTTACTGCAAAATAAAGGTATTATCAAACAATAAGAGAGTTGCAGATTTGCACTACCTGATTAATGACAAAAACCACTGCGCTAGACTATTTTGACTCCTCCCTATGTACTCTCCAGTAGGATTGGGCAGTGTCTGTTTCCTGCACGCATTCCATAAATGCCTGACTTAGGATCTCCATTTTCCTCTGATCCCAGTGAATGGTGGCCTGGCATTATCATCAATTTCACAGACAGTGGCAAGACCCACAACTAGCTGCTACATCAAGTGGCCAGCCGGGGTGGCAGCAGCAGCAAATGAGTGTCTCAACACACTGGAGACCAGAAGGAAGTAAATTATCCCTACACTCTTCTGAGCTCATTAGTAAGAGCGTTAGTTATGCTGGGTGGAAGCATGATCCCACTTGCATAAAATTCTACAAAAGGCAAAACTAACCTATGGTAGAAAAAAGATGACAGCATTTGTTGCCCCTGGGGAGTGAGGACAGGGATGATTAGGAAGACGCATGAGGAAACTTTCTGGGTGATGGTAATGTACTACAGCCTGGTAGGTTTGGATTAAACAGCTGTATGCATTTGTCAAATCTCAGTGAATGCCCACATAAGATTGGTGCATTTCATTGTATATAAATTTTATCTCAAAGTGACAAGTTAAAAATATGCATGATGTAATACTTAGGGTGATATGTATTGACATTTGTAATTTACAAAATAAGATGGATTGATGGATGGAGAGAAGAATAGATATACATGGGATAAACTAAGCATAGCATAAAAGGTTAATGATAGAACCTAGGTGTGGATACAGAGTGTTCACTAGGAAATTATTTCAACTGTGCTGTTTGTTTGAAAATGTTCATAACAAAATGGGGGGAAAACAGCCTACATGTGTGCGGTGGTCTAGAGGGTAGAAAGGGCCACTCTTTTCTGTTCAACCCTATCTGTACCCACAGATAACAATTCTCATGGTTAATATTGTTTTTGAATATGTGTAGACATCAGTATAATTATAGGTAATATTACTGTGACTACAAGTACAGTGGCAGGACCAGAGTGGGCAGATAAGAACCTGTGGTACCTTTTCATTTTGTAAATGAATATCTTATGGTAAATCAAGTTTTCGTTACCTCTGTGTGTGTAACACATATATAAATATATATATATGTCTCTCTGCCTGTTCCTCCTGAAGCTTCCACTCCTCAAAGCCTTCCTTGGGGAGGAAGATTTGTCTAGACTCTTTCCATTGCAGAAGCTGCAGGACAGCCAGAAGTCACTCCTGGCCATCGCAGTAGCTACTGTCACAGGTGCACTGTGTTCTTCATTTGCAGAGACAGCAATGAAGCCTGAGACATTCCAGCACTAGAAATGGTCTAGCTGTCGCATGTAGGGGCACATTTATATTTCTTTTTCTCTTGACCCTTAAACATTTCTTGTATTTTTTCTCCTTCTAAACTAGTTATATAGGCTTGTTACAGAGAAATTTGAAAACACAGAAAAGTAAAATCAAACAAAAATCATCTAAAAGATCGCCTTCAAGAGAAAATTAGTCACTATGAACATTCTGGTTTGTATATTCTTCTAGCCTTAATTGCATTTATACACTTTTTTTTAGACAAAGTGGAATTAGAGTAAAGCTTTGATTTCATAAAAATTAATATCTTGAATGTGTACAAGAAGTGTTTCTTCAACTGCTCTTTCTGTTGTCACTTTTCCTAGAGATTAAAATCTCAAAGTAGATGTATTAATTTAGCAGAGGGAGAGTTGAGATGTCTCATTAAAACTTGGATGAACTCCCTCTGTCGTAGCTTATTTATATAAGTAGCTTTCTTAAAATCAACAGCTCGCACTAACAAGACATGCACATTAATGCCCCACAGCCAAATACACTGAGAAGCGGCTACTCCTTCTTTATATTTTGCACGTACAACATTGTCTGAGATGTGTCAGCTGCTCTGAAGGGCAAGATTAGAAAATTAAACTTCATTTATAACTTCCATGAACCAAAAGAAAAAAATCAAAGCACAACCATCCGTGTTACATTGAACTTGTAGGGAAGCATAAATGAGATATGCCTTGCTTTTAACAAAAGCTGCTGGAATCTGGAAGAATCTTTCCTAGCCAAGGATCACCTTTGAGGTTCACTCCAAACACCAGGCAACCACTAGGGACAGCTGGTCTCATAATTTTGAGTGTTTAAAGTGGAGCAATTCCAGTTCATGAGCACTAATATTATTTGTGAAAAAAATACATGCATCACTGGCATGATACTCAAAGCTTAACAAGATCTCTTTTCTCCCGGAGTGTATTGTTGGCTGATTGCTCTTAGTTATTAGGTCAGAAGAGAGACATACAGGGAGAATACTTTGGAGGAGTACACAGAACCAGGTGATTTAATTATTTCTAACATTTCTCTTTTCTTGGTAGCTAATTAGCAAACATTCCTTTCTCTTCCTTATCTCTTTTGAGGTCATATCAGCAATTATCTGCCCTCCAGTTTATGCAAAACTACCTGAATAACTCAATGCAGAAGAGCTTATCAGCTTTCTTCCATTTCCTTTTGCCCAAGAATGATTAGCTATGAAATATTTCAAACATACAGAAAAATAGAGAGGTAAATAAAACCACCCAGATTTAAGAGGTTAACACTCCACTGTACACACTTAATATATTTTTAATAAAACCCTTCAGTCATCACTGCCACATTTACAAGAATATCTGGCTTTTTGCTATAACATGTCTTAAGAACACATCTTTGTGTGTAAATCTCTGACATATCTCTCTGAAGTGGTTGCATAGCTGTCAGCTCCATGGTCTTTATTGTTCCACTGTGGTCCACTCCACAGGGCAGGGGGTGAGACAAAGTGGTCTGGTGGTTGCAGCACGGCTTTGGGGCCATACAGATCCAAGCTCCAATCCCTGCCAACTAGCCGAGAGGATGTGGACAAGTGTCTGTACCTACTCTCTCATTTGTAAAGTAGGAATAACAATGCCGACTTTGTAGAGATGTTGGGAGGTGATGTACGTAAAGCCTAAGAAGAGTACCCAGCACATGGTTGCTATCAGGTTATCTGTTGTATGTACTGAACAATCCTTATAAAACTTGGGTCCATATCCAACTGAAACTGTATTTACCAGGAACCAGCCAACCACTATCCAGATAATTAACCACTCCTTATTTGTAGACTAATACATGTCACCTTGGTATGTGAGGCCAGATTTAGCCCAGTAAAATGGCAGTCTTTTTTCTTAATGGCTGGAGGTGACTTTTTCCCATGCTTTTGATTTCAAAAACATAATGGAATTTTATAGTTTTATAGCACTTACCTTTATGTAAAGTCAAATTACCCCACGAGATAAGGGAGCAGTTGGTTATAAAAGCAAGATGCCTTGTGACCACAGACATTATTTGGCTCTCTTTATTTCTGTAAGTATCTCCTTCTTTTTGTATCCTTAGGTTTATCTATTATTTGTCATGAAAGCAAATTGCCTTTAAAAAAACCCACATTTTTAAACTCAGTTTCTCAACCATGGCTGAGGCTCAAACTCACCTGTGTTTAATAAAATCAATCAACTTATCTATCTCTCTATCTAGTTATCTATCTACCTATCTATCTACCTACCTATCTATCCCAAGGCCCCCACCCAAGACAGACTGGGACTCTCTGGATCTGGGAGTGATGGGGTTGGGTAGAATAAGGGTACGAGGGATTAATGTTGCACTCAAGTGAGGTTGCTGTAGACCCAGAATTGAGAATCACACTGGGTTAACTACTTGAAATGGTGCCTATCTGAAGAGCAGTATTAGATTTTGGAATTAATCGGAAAGTCCTTTTTCTTTTTTTTCCTTCAATAGCTTTGCAAGCAGGATGCTGCTATTCTGAGTCTTCTGTTGCAAATTATGTCTTCCATAGGAATGAAGCATACACATGGTCCATCCAAGCACAATGTAAATCAAAACACATGTCTACCTCTGGAACAAAAGCATTTGGACCATCTAACTGGATTCCACTGGAATGAGTCTGTGCGACACCACGCTGAAGTAATTGAAAACCACCCCCCTAAAGAAAGTTATGTGAAGGATAGCCAAAATACAAAAAGAAAATTGGATTTAACTCAATTAAAAACAATTTTTTAAAAATTGTACAATGCATGCACCATATCCTTTTGCAAACAAAACCACACCAAATGTCAGAAACTGGCTTAAGAGTACACTGTTTTCCAGACATGAATGTATTACCCAGTCCTGCCAATACTCACCTTCCCTCTCCCCTTTCTTCTTTATTCCCATGAGCTACATGCTCTGATGTAATCAGGCAGAAAAGTGCATCTGAAGATGGAGACCATTAAGAAATCACCCTTCTCTTTATTTATTACAGTTTCCATGGCAAGAGCAAAATAAAAGACAACTGTGTTTCAAAGCAACAACAATAAAGGAAGCAACATCTCTCTCAGGCAGGCAAATCTTAGAGAGAAAGTAAAATTATACTGCCCAGCGCGAGACGATGCCAGGTGCCCTTCCCCAAACCAAGAGCCATGACTCCTAATGGCGCTGGCCATGTGTAGACACAAACTCCAGAGACCAAGAACCCACTGCTAGAAGGTGCTGACTTTTATATTTTCTTTGGGGATCCTGTTGCTAAGTTTCTCTTTCAACTGACTTCCAGATATCAGACGTGAAATCTCTGGGGCTTTCCAGGCCACCTAATTCAAAGTAATTAGGAACCTGAGTAGGGTCAGAATGCTGGCTGACTTCTTTCAACAAACAGGGACCTAGAATTTGGGCTACCGAGATATTTAGCCAGTTCTATCTCTCTGGACAGAGTCAGCAGGTAAAATGTTTTCTAATGCTTGAGGCAGGCAACTCCAAAGCTAGACGCCCTCTCCCTCTAAGAAATCGGGGCCACCAGACTCATTAGTAACATAGTGGTATACTTCCTCACTGCAGCCTCATCCTTATTTTGTCACCTTGGCCTTGTATTCAAGCACCTTGGCCCATGTCAACTGCAGCAAGTTGCTTTCCCCTTCAATAAAGGCTCCAAATATATGGTCATTAGTTTCCCCAACCATCTAACCCAACGACAGTATTCTCCTTGATTAGCTTCCAAGAGGCCCCCTCCATCCTATGCCCCCCACCCCAGAAGAAAGTGGAAAATTAGGCATAGAGAGAATGGTGAAAGCAGTAGTTTCTAATAGCTTGCTCTTTTTTTTTTTTTTTTTTTTATTAAAGGGAGGAAATTCCCTTTGTGGACTTACTTAGAGCAAAAATGGTATCTTGGCTTTGGACTTGCCCCTACATTCATTCATGTTGTACTTTTTATTTAGTTTTGATAGTAGGTAGGTTCCCCCTGCCTAAAAACCCAAAGGAAAAAAAACCCAATTCTTTAATTTACTCACATCCTGCTGGGCTTTCTCAGGCTAATCATTTTCATACCAGCTTCAACTTCAACTGCAACATCCTAGTTTGAAGGAAAGGGGGAGAAGGTCTACTGGAGGTTGCCCCAACCTCAGAGGGGAAGAGGGAACCCTGCATGCCTCTTCCTGGTAGCCAACACGAGGGCTGCCCTAGGCTATTTCAAAAGGTCAGCAGGCTCAGTTCTGGAAGAAAACACTATACTTACTTCCCAACCTGCCAGGGCTCAGAGAGGCATAAAGAATTAATTAAGTAAATTAACTGACAAAATCTGGTAACTGCCAGTTCCTGAGAACCCAAGAGATAAACAGTAAGTTATCCTCACCCTGCAGGTGGATGAAGAGACTATCTTGATACGACAAAAATAAAGGAATTCTGTGCTCTGCAGTCTTGGAGAGGAACTCTCCTCCTGTCCTGGCGGTAACCCCTTGTCCCTGGCTCTGGGAGACCACTTGACCAGCAAGGTTGACAGCTCCCCACACACAAAAAAAGCGTAACCCTTGTAACCACGTGCAACTTGGGCCTGTGAACTAGTTTTATTTAAAGGGTGATTTTTAATTCTTTTTTTCCTATCATGGCCGTTCACACTGTGCCTCATCCTGATCTTTATATTGAGGTTCAGTCACACTGAAATGGACATTAAGGGCGGTCAAGAAGCCACAAATGGGGGAAGGGGGAAGAAGAGGCAGTGAAGAGGGCCATAATGCCTACTTTGTCTGATTGATAAGCATAGTCACGATCTTGGGAGAGGGATGGTGAGGATTTTGTGTAGGTAATATGTGAGACAGGACTATAAAATAAAGACACTGATTTTACTGCCTGGATGCCAAACTGAATACGTATATGGACCACAGGTCTTTTTTTTTTAAGCCCCGGCTGGCAAATCCACTTCCTCCTATGCAGCCCACCTTGGTCCCTATGCAGCCTTCAGTTCCTACCAAAGCAGAGTTCCAAGGCCCTCTAAGTATGGGAGTTCTGGCCACTGGCTATTTGTAATTGTGCCCTCTGAAATCTTTGTGTCTCCGGAGTTTGCACATTGACTCTGGCATTATATTCTGAAACTATAAAGTCCTCCCCTTTATGCCCATTCAGAAAGCCTAAGCAAACAAGGCTAGTTAGTCTGAGAAATAGCCAGTTTACTCTATGGAAGTCTGATCCTTTCACTGCCCAAGAGCCATGGACCACTAAAAAGATGCCTCGGATGTCAGAGAGCCCAAATGCCAGTCCAGTGCTCCCTCTATCCCTAACGGCCATTTCACTTTAGGAAAGGCCTGTCTTTTCTTTGGATTTAAGTTTTCTCATTTATTTAAAAAGAGACGCTGTCTACACAATCAGCCCTATCTCTTTCAGCTATAAATTCTATGTTTTGCAATGGCAAGGCTGAAGATCTGAGAATCCGTGCCTGCCAGAAGGGCTTAAAAATAATAGTACCTAACATTCAAGTACTTTACATATATTAACTTATTTAATCCTCTCTAGAACCCTATGAGGAAGGTATTATAATGATGACCCCAATTTTTCAGATGGGGTAAAAGTCAGAGAGGTTGAGCAGCTTGCCCTGTGTTACACAGTGGTGGTGGAGTGGGGGTAGGAACTCAGGCAGTCTGGCTCTAAGCTAAGTGCTTGTAACCATGGATACAGGATAACAGGCAGATTGGAGGACTCAGCTTTCCTCTTCTTCACTTGCTTAGGTGAGAGAGGAAGTGTGAGAATCACAGTTTACCTCAACAGCATGTACAAAGAGCCAAGACAAAAGGTAGACGGTGCCCTCTCTACCACCTGCTGGATTCCCCTGCATTATTTAGCGCACACATTACCATAGACAAACACAAGCACTTCGTGGCAATGGTGTAAATTAGGATGATTCTGGCAGCGAAGTCTAAAATCATTAAAAAATAAACTGATCAGCTTGGGATCTCTTTGCCACCTACTGACCTATCAGTGCGTTGATGTGGTTTGGGGGAAACAGTCAAATGATATTAGATGAGGGAACACAAGAGGCCAGGCAAAGAGAGCTACTTTGAAGACTAGTTTAGAAAAATAAGCTGTCTCCGGGGGTCTTCCAAACAAAGCCACTGAGGTCCTAACTGCCCTATTCTGGACTCCTAGCTTTAGCCTCCTCAAAAGCAAGTGCCTTTCACTGAGCCCAACACCAGTCCAGCAAGATCTTTGCTGAGGAAAAGACAACATGCTTGATCATTTGTAAAGTAGGTCCGGTAAGAACCGAAAACCCAGTAAGACTCTCTACCAGGAAAGTTCTTGCCAATTCACTGCAGAAGGGTAGTGATGAGAATTTATCCTATCTTGATTCTAAGCTCATAAGATCCTGAATTGGGCCTCTTTTCAATGCTTAATTGCTATAGAATAGTTTCATTAAACGAGTATTGTTTATTTCTGTGCCCTTCTGGTTTTTCCATCATTAATCCTTTTGAAGCAGGGTGGGGCTGGGCTGGGAACAACACAATATAACTCTGGTTGCAGCTGTCCTTATGCAACCCAGCACATCCACAAGTTAAACACTACCTTTTGGGGGAAACCAACACAACTATGCTGTTTTATGCAGCTTTAGGCAGCTAGTGGTCATTGATAGGTACTATCACCAACTTGGAAAAAGTCCTCTATATTGATACTTTCTTTGACCTTATCAACCAAATGGCCATGTGGCATACATGCTATCATACTGAATGAAATACCTTTCTTCTCCTGAGCTAAAAGTACACTGTAATAAGAAGCTGTAGGTTCTTTGCTACCATGTCATTGATTTACCTCCTGTACTTTGTCAACCCAGGAGAGCTATGAATCACCCTTCTTCCCTTTCCAGCTAACGAAACAGGTTCCTTTTGATGCAATCTCTTCTTTATCTAGATTTATTTGTTCTGAATCCCGATGCATTCTTAGGGCATTACTTCTTATCAAAGGCGGCTCTCCCTCAGTGTTTAATGATAATTTTTATTTCAAGCTCTTCCTGACTAGTGTTTGCCTTCTCAGGACTTTCTATGCCTAGGAATACCTGAGTCACATGTTGTTTGTTAGATTACCAACAGTCATCAATCACAGGCGGGGGTCACTCCCACGGGTCACTGAACAGTGTTAAAATTCTGATGTCTTTTAGGAGTTGGGCTCAGAGATAATCTCTTATCTTTATTCTTTCTTTCCTCTCTTCATATTCATTAATTTTAATTCCCAGGTATGCAATAGGACATTTATTCTTTCAGCCACTAGTTGAGGAATTACCACATGTTTGGCACTTCTGCCTGGGTGCTGGAGATAGAGTTAAAAAAAACATAGTCTGCTTTTAGGAAGCTCACAATATGGTGAATAAGAAAGGTCATGATTAGACAAAGCAAGAAGGGCTCTAAGGAAAGATCCACAAGGCATTTATAGGTGTGCAGAGGACTGTTTGACTCCACCTGGAAGATCCCAGAAGAATACATCCAAGAACCAAGAAGGGATGCTTGCCTGAACTTTACTTTAAAAGGCAAGTAGTGGTCATTTCGAGGGAATCCAAAAAACAGATGCATCTATGTGGATGCAGCAGAGGGACATAATTAAGGGAGAAGTTGGAGAGTCATGGCCAGATCATGAAGGGCTTTGTCCCTTAGGCTAAGAAATTTTGGAGCCACGGAAGGAAAGAGACAGCAGGATTGTAACACAGAATGGTATCATGAAAGGACAATATCCCTGCTAAGTTCATGATAAGATTCTGTGTCCCCATTTGCTGCATCTGGCATTGCTTCTTGGCCCCAGGGACAGCATACAGAGCAAGTGGAGACTAGTCAGGACTTACCATCAGTTCATGGCATCAGTCTACCTCTCCAAGAGACTTATAGCAATGACCTTCCTCAGGCTCTCAGAGAGCTGTGCTTGTTCTGTAGTCTGGTCTGCAGAGGGTTACAGGATAGTGATTATCCTGGAAGCCTTCCTGGAACAAGATCTCTTTGCATAAGGTCATGAAATGAGGGATCCAGGTGGCAGAGAGCAGTTGTAGATGGGAAGATAGGGGATGCACAGAGGCAGAGACACAAGTCAGCAAGCCCCACATGTGACACGTGACATACAGAGGGGAAGGGGAAGAGGTAGGAAACATGGTGAAAGGGATCAGATCTGTTGGTTCCCTTTGTCCCATGACCACATTGCTGCACAGAACATTACACATTTCCAAGTTGGAGCAGCTAAGGTAGAAGGAAATAGAGTAAATGGTCTCGGCACAGATGTGAGGCACTAGCCAATCAGTAAAACCAATCACATGGTTTGCTTGCTTTTGTTTCCAATCTCTGTTCTCCATGCCCAAGAGCAGCCTGCCTGTCATATCAGGTTAGACATTCTCCCTTTGAAATTATGCATTCACAGATCTTAAGGAAGCTTTTAGACAGAAATGTCATTACTTAAAAAAAAAAAGTAATGCCCTAATCATCTCCTATTTTCGCTTCTATCCGTAGCATAGCTCATGTGCACTAATGTACTTAAGGCTCACCAGAGGACTCGGGAACTGATGAGGAAAACAATTTGACTCCTAATGAACCCGGACAGATCACCCCCCAACCCCTGGACACTGGCTTTTTAAATTGTCCATGAGAAGTTTTGGGTAAAGTGAATTAATAAATAACAGCATTTTATGAGTACATGCCATTTTAGGTTTATCTGACTTCATGAACTGGCCTCCCTGCTCCACAACCCATAATCTTTTCCCTCATATATATGTTTTATGATGGATTTTTCAAGGATTTAAAAGAAAAGTTTAAAACTTTCACTCAAGCTAAGGTTCCTTAATTTTTACTAGTAATTTCATTGGCCAGGATGTGTTACAGGGACAAAAAGCAGTTTCAAAATTGCTGGCTCAGTCTCGTTGCCTGCAAATAACCCTCAGCCCAGCAAAGAAGGTTTTGGTGTTGTGACTGTCTCCAAAGATACACTTATGCTAGTACGTAATTCCCCTATTCTCCCCCTTACCCCCACCCCGCCCCAACTGGACCACATTTTCTATTTCCCAGCTATAAGAAGACAGGTTCTGGATACTGTACAATGAACATAGGTTCAGTATGCTTAATGCTATAGTATTTCCACATATACATTAGTGAGGATTTTGTAAGCACCGTTTAAAATTATCTGAAGGGTATTTTCTAGGTGACTTTCTCCTTTACATAAAGCAAAAGCCCTTTTGAAACGACATCATACCCTACTTCATGTGTTCTAATTTCAGGTTTTCATGAATTAATTTCAAAAAAATGATGGAGGCCGCCACTGTTTAACATTGGTCTGAGCAGGCTCCACGCCAACACAAGAGCCAATCACGCTTTGCTGTTAAGCTTTACTAAACAAAGACATGAAAATGGGGGCTACTGAGACAGAACTTCCCCGTGAGTCAGTAGCCAGCCAAAGATCTCATGGTTCCAACTAATTAGCCCACAGCCTTTCATATCTAGTTCTGCTTTTTGAGTATCTTTTAAGAGTCTAATTTCTGGTCAGGAACTGAGAAAGTGGGGTAGATTCTACTTCTGTAGGATCCGCAGTGGTGCTAGCCAAGATACCCCATGTTAACAGGGGAAGAAAAAGTGGCTGAGCCCCAGAAGCTCAAAAAAGAGAACTCGTTCTCCTCAGACCCCATTCTCCTCTCTCCCCGCTGAGGTTCCAAAGGGAAACAATATATGAGCAGAGAGCAAGGCCAGGCAAAGAAAGACATACTGTTAATGGAACTCCTGACTCAGACTCTCCTGGTGAGCTGGCTTGAACTACAAGCACTCTTGGCAGAGGGACAGTTCTTAAATGTGGTCGCACATCAGTGTCACCCGGGGAGGTTTGGTTTTGTTCTGAACTGCAGTTTCAAGTCTCATCTCAGACTTATTTCCAGGGGTGGGGGCCAGGATTCTGTATTTTAAAAAGCATGGCATATTGACATGTCTTCTCCTGCCCCCATCACCACTGGCATTAGGGGACCACTAATATGAGTTGGAAGGTGTTAAGGCCAGTAGTGTGCTGAAACTGGCTTGTACCAGCTCACAAAAGCTGACTCTTGAATTTTCAAGAATTTTGCAAACCCTTATCAAAAGTTAATTATATAAGCTTACTATTAAATAAATTATATCCAAAACAAAGCTAATATGCAAAGCTCATCATGTCCTAATCACTTACTACATTTTACTATTATTTATGTTCTTGAGGTTTTTACATCTGTTGTATACGCACTGGTGGGAAATGCTATATAATGGTGCATGGCCATGCATCTCTTCCCAACTCCATGTTCAGTGACAACACATTGGGAGCTTGAGATCAGAACATTTATATCATGGAAATCAGCAAATGCTAAAAAATTAGGGCTTGATTTATTGTTGTCTATAGACTTAAAGTGATGGAAAAATATAAAAAATGCAGATTAAACTTTAAAATATGTCATGCCTGTAGCTGGTACATTGTGAATAGCACAAAATTTGAGGAAATGTTCTTTAAATATTTGAAAATTGTCCGATTTTAGAAAGGATGCTACTCTCTTCATTAACAAACAAGGGAAATTCCAAAATATGACATCTTTGTTGTTTTAACTATCATCTTCCTCTTTCACGTAAAGAAAAACATCAACCAACATTCACGTCAGGGACCAGACTTATTCATCAACTGCAATCATAGCTTGGCTACAGATACAAGGCTTCCAAAAAATCAATGAAAGCATTCTTTGAGAATTGGTGAGCTATAAAAAATTTACAACAGAGCATTGTACATTCTATTGTGTGTGAATTGTATATTTTATTGAATTCGTACTGTATTTATAATATACTGTTTAATAGTATTGTATATTCCATTAAATTTGCAAATTGTATAAATTATTTTTTGTATATCAGTAGAATTTCTAATAGACTTACATTTGAATATATATGTATATACATTTGTTTTCCAGAGAGCTGGTTGTTAAAACATTTACCAGCACACCACTGCCTAACGCAAGAACAAAAACAGGTTGAACAGCATCTATGCCTTCAATCCTATGGGTCCACGCCCTCATCTCAGCTCTTCAGTTTACCATTCCCCTGTCAAGAAAAACACAAAGAATTGTACAAGAACACAAATCAAAAGGAAAAGAGATTTTCCTGAAGATGCAAAGCAGATAATTGAATCCGCCTAATCCAGCCTTTCCTAAGGAGGCTGTCTTCCAAGTAGGAACAGCTTTAGGCTGATCTGACCACACATGCCATGTGGAAAAAATAAGAGAATCCTAACAGGTGGCAGGCAGTCTTGGCACCATAGCCTAATAAATGTCCTCCCCCTTGAATCCACATCAGTGGCTCCTTGGGAGCAGAGGAGAGGTGGGTAGAGGTGTCAAAGTAGTGAACGAGGAGTCTGATCTTCTGTCAAATTTGGAACATGTTTGGGGTACATAAGGGTCAGTGAGCATCTCCATCTTTCACCAAGCAAAATGTACACGAATACTGTCATTGCTTATGATTTAAACATATCTTTCTAAAGGTGAAATAAAATGCAATTACCAAATCAAGATGTATAGAAATTTAAAAAATTCTGTTGTGTGGTAATCTTGTTGTTTGAAACTTTAGGCCAATGCCAATAGCCAACACTAACTACTAAGGAGTTTCCTTCAGTGCTGGAAAAAAAAATTGCAATGAAACTTTAAAGTTTTCTTTTAACAAAATTTGTCCCTAATCAAATCAGATCTCTGACTGTCCATGCTACTGGTGTGTCCTAGTCCATGAATCTATTCAATATTATGAGTACTTTTACATTTGCCACAGTCTTATCCCCCCTCCAACTTCTTAATTTTTCTTTAAAAACAAAAGAAGCAAAAGTCCACCAAACATCTGTTATTTTTATCTGAGTACCATGTGGTAGAAACTTCTACTAAAGAGTCATCCTCCAATTAAAGTGTAATTTTTCAATTATGAAAAAACACGACTGATGCAGATAAGGAGTCAGTCTTCCGGTAAATTCCTTTTGAATGTCTTATGGTATTGCAAATATAAATGCACAAAAAGACTTCTCTAACCTCCTAATAAAAGGTGAGTCAATTCTACCATCATAAAAATGTTCACATATTTACCCACCATAAAAGGGAAACTGGCCTCAGAACATCTTAGAGAAAACACAATGTTATGGGCTAGTCCTGACAAATGCTAATAATTCTACTTAATCGGTATGTTCTTGAAACCTAGGCACAGAACTGCTCCAACAAGATTCCTCAGGTCCTTAAAAAAGGAATGTGTTTGGTGAAGGTGAAACTGACACATTTAGAGGCTGCGAGAGATGAAGAGTGGGAGAAACCCAATCAGCCTGGCATCCTACAAGGTATGAGCCTTGTGTTATATTTTACAAACTAATAACTGCATTGGTGATAGTAAGGATGAGGGTGAAGGAGCAATACACCTCAAAGGAAAACATATTCAAGACACTTGCAAAACAATCTGGGGAAAATCTAGGAGATATTTCTACTTACCAAGCTCTGGTATCTGTATAGAAAGAACATGTACTTTCAACCACAGAGAAATTTATTAAATTAAAATTTATTAGACATTTCTTTTTCCATAGCTCGTTATCTCATAGCAAAACTAAAGAACTTTTTGGTCATCACCCAATAACTTGCCCTCTAAATGAGAACACTGAGGTGTTTTCCTGTTGGACCCTAATTATTAATCCACACCAGTTACCACCTCTTCGTGAATCAGAAGGTTAAAGGAATATATCATTCATTAATATTAAAATCTAGAGGACATTAAGATTTCTGTGGCTTTAGCTACAGACTTATTTCTGTAATATTATTTCTATAGGCCTGTAGCAGGTGCTACCAAGGAGTTCAGCAAGGTGTTTTCACTACATTAATAGGCATTTCCCCAACTCGTAAGTCTTTTTAATGTGCTAACCTCCAGGATTTCCTATTAAATTGATGTTTTAAAAAGAAGAATCTCTTGTGAGGCTCTGGGACCAACCTGCTTGTCTGAATCCTGTCATCGCCCCTTGTTAGCTGTGTAATCTTAGACAAGTTACTTAACATGTCTTTTGTGAAATGCTGATAATACTGACACCTATCTTACGAGGTTATGATGAAAACTTCTCAGTTAATAATACAAATAAAACATGGAGAACAGTGCCTAAAACACACTAAGTCAGCTATTACTATTGTATTATTATATTTTCATGGTCAGCATACATAGAGTTTGAAGAAAAGGTCTGTATCTACTTAGTGGGAACGAAGTTAACTAGGTAACTAGAAAATTATATTGAAATATCTACCTAGAAAATAAGAGTACTGTAGAGAATTTCTCAAATGATACTTTTAAAACATTAATTTATTTTACCAGTTTTTCCATTTTTAAGGCTTTTTAGGAAGTTATTCCTCCCAATATTTTCCAAAGTTGTGATGACTCATTCAGGAAACAAAACATGCAAAAGCCCCGTGACCCCACTGAATATCAAGTTTCCAATTCTGCCTAATTCATAGGCTCATATACTCTCACCTGCAAGGAATAATGACTTTAAGCATTCTCTGAAAAAATGACTAAAATTGAAATTTTAAAAGGACAGAGTTTGCTCTCAGGAACACTTACATCTATACATCTTAGCATCTATTTCCATTCTTCTAAAGTTGCATCAAAGCACTGGTTTAAAGAGAATACCTGGAAACTCATCATGATATTCTAATTAGTATTTAATTAACAGGGTGAGATAAGATACATTCTTATTAATTCATCAATAATTAATAGATGATTTGGTGTCAAAATGGAATGCCCACAAATTATTTACTAAGTAATGAAACCTAGTTAACGGTGGTGGTTGTGTAGCGTGGCAAGAGCTACATGGTGCTCACTGCTGAGTAAAGTTGGCTTCCACTTCACAAGCATTCGTTCTCAACTAATAAATTTAAAGAACAAACTAGCTTGATATTTAGCATTAGAAATACCGAATGGTAAAAGTAAAACTTGATTTTTACCTGCTCCTATATTTTTGCTCAGCTGGAGATCTCAAAAGATGATCCTGATTCCCTGAAAACAAATTTGACGGATGGTCCCTTGAGAAGCAAAACAATGGGTGTGAAGATTACCTAAAGAAGTGGCTGTCCTGGCAGATGACTTATTCTATTAACAAAATGCATTTGCACACACAAAGACACCTTCAAAAAAGTAGGGTCTGGAGAAGAGGTAGGAGAGTGGAGGTATGAAACACATTTCCATCATCCAAAGCGTGACTGTTTCTTCCAAACTCAGCCTCTTTCTTTAGGCATGATGAGCTGGCAAAGAATATTTTCTTTGCGAGCAGTAGGGTGTAAAGCTCTCTCTGCCCATGCAACTTGCCACTAGGTAGCTTTCCCCCCAACTAAGTTTCTAAGCTTTGTCGGGATTAAAGTTATTATAGTAATAGGTACAGGTACTGAGTCAAGGTCATGGAAAATGAACTGCTGAGCTTGTATAACAAGCGCTAAATATTTGGTTACTAAAATTAGAGAAACCAGAAATCATAAGGAGCTGGCTATAACCAGTAATGTAAAAACCTGGTTCAAATGTTACCTCCTCTGTGACGCTGTCCTCTCAACCCAGGTCCTATGCACAGACTCTGATTATTGCAACTCTGAATTGCATCTCATTTATCTGTAGTTTAAGCTGCTTGAGGGTAAGGGCCATTAGCTATGAATCGACTCAGTGGCGACACACAGTAGATGCTCACCATTGTTGAATGAATAATATCTCAACATCTTGTTTCACAGTTTAATCAATGTTTCACCTAACAAACAGGGGAATTTATTTGAAATAATTCCTACCCACAAAGTAGATCTAACATAGACTGCTATCCCTTACTAAGATATCTTATCATTTGGAGTTATTCCAAATTACAAGATCACATTTTATTTCCCATCCTGTCTGGTTGGATTGTTGTGCCAGCCACTAATTAACTTCTCAGATTCAATTGTACCCTTCAATGCCTGCTCTGAACTTCTGCACTAATCGATGATTCTTCCAAGCATTTCTCCTTTACAGCAGGCACAATAAATTTCTCAGAAGGCGCCTGGGAGACATTGCCAATTCTAGCTGCTGCCGGACTGCTCAGTGGGCGTAGAACACCCAGTGATGCTTTGCCCCTGCCTTGTGCCCAGAATGGCAGCCCCAGCTCAGCCTGATGACCACCTCCCCACATGGTCCTCCCCACACAACCAGCAGGTGCTCCAGGCCTCCCACCCGCTGTGGCACTGTGACCCTCTCAGCTGAGGCTGACCCGTGCCCTGGAGGGTGGCTTCATATTTCCCTGGCGACTGCAGACAGATCTGTCCTGGGCAATGCAATGAACTTCTCTGACACCCAGTGGGCTGCAAATATTGGATGCTGGACTGATAAGGTGGTCAATATAGAAGGCTTGACCCTGAGATAAAGCTGTCAATATAGAAGCCTGGAGCTTCCAAAATAAAAACTGAGGTAATTAATTACCTTTGGCTCTGAACTTGGACCAAAGATATTTACTAAAGTAAAATGTCCTATATCATGTTTTTTATCCTTAGAGAAACTAAGCCCCTAATTTTTTTAAGCTTCTATTTTTCTAAGCCTTCTATTTGGAGGTAGAAGTTACAACCCTTAACTTCAGCATTGCAGGTTAACAGTTGTCCATGATGAAAACAAAAATTCCTCAGCACTTTCTGCATCAATCACCAGAAAGGCATAGAGCGAACTACTACACTACAGAGAAATATGAATTAAGAGTGGCCATGTAGTAGACACATTTTATTACTGAAGAACAGACCCTTCCAATTATTGCAAGTAGAAAATGCCATCTGTTAGTACAGAACTATACCTGCAGCAATAACACAGCCTAGAAGGTTATATACTGCAGTGTGGTGAGCTTGAATTTTGGCACTTGCAAAGACTCATTTCATAGGTAAGAGAATATTGAGGCACAGAGATAAAGTTTTTACCAAAAGCACAGTGATTTACAGATAAAGTTGAAACTAGGCTTAAAATACTCTTGATTTAAGCATGCAAATTTGGGAAATGAAGTATGTACTAAAGACCAGTAGGTCCATTTGATAAGGATAGTAATTTATTAATAATAAATTATAGCTGCCTGATAAATGCCATAAGAAGTGTAGAACAAGTTCAATTTATGTGATTAAAAATTTAACATATTCATGTAATACTTTATGCTTTATAAAGTGCTATGACTAATATAATTTAATCTGACCACAGTAGCCTTATCTTTAAAAGACCTATTTTTTTAGTTATAGGAGTAATAATTTCATAGACTAAGAAATTTCAGAAAAAATAAATTAGGTGTGAATAAAGGAAAATCATGACTAATTAATGATTTTGCTAATAATTTCTCAACTTTTAATAAAAGCCCAAGTTTCTCTTAACTGTATATATCATATATAGAAGAGGTTAAATTAGAGGTTTAAAAAGTAGGCACTTTGCTAGGAAGAATAAGGTTGCTTGGATTTGTTGCAAAAAATATAAGTAAGTAAATGTGAAAGTAAACTTTGTATGGTCAAAGAAATAAAAGACTGCCACTAACAGAGGCAAATGGTTTTTCAAAATACATCTTTGTACCCTACAATTTCAATTCAATGGTGTCTTCAATATTACAGGTCTAGACAAACCACACCTTCCTTCAGTCCTCCCCGTCCCCATCTCTTGCAATCAACAGACACTAGAAAATAAATTTAAAAAATCCACGAAACTATTTCAAATGATTTTATTAGAAAACTGTTGCATTTCCCATTTACAAAAAGTTTAAATGTTTCCTGAAATATACCACTTGCTGTACATAACTTCTCCCTTCTTTAAAGCCCCTGACCTGGTACAGAATCTAACCAATGGACACTTTCATTATAGCAAAAGCTTCCAGCTGGTCCTGCTGATGGCTGTCCTCTCCGTTTTGACCTACCTTGCATATTGTGGCCAGATTAACCTGAAAGTAATTCTGCCCTGTTACTTCCTTTTTCAAAAGTCAACAAAAGTTTCCCATTAATAACGTCACATTTAAAATAATGGTTAATTCTTACCAGCAATACGCTTGGTTCTTTCATTTCCTCACTTCACCTGAGACAAAGTCCATCATGATGCAATGAGTAGTAAGGACAAATTTTCCTTGAAAACTGAGAATTGTCGGTTTTATTTTTCTCCCACACTCTAACTACAATATATTAACTCACAGCACCACCTATCTTTCAATAAAAGGTTAGGAAACTAGTTTTACTTTTAGCATAATGCCCAAATATCTGGCCTGTACAATTTAGTGTGAAATTAAGTCTAAAGTGCAGAAAGGAAAAAAAAAAAAAAAAAATCTAAAAATAGAAGTTCCATTTGACATGTATATAAAACACTTATACCAGTACGTATCAATTTCTTAGTAACGTTTCAAACAAAGGAGTCTGGCCAGCAGTATACTGAAGATTTTAATCTGCCACAAAATAGTCAGTGAACAAACCGTGCCTGAGGATGTTAACTCGAAGTCGCAATCAGGGAGAAGCAGGGACGCTTAGACTTATAAATTCTAATATTCATTGATATTTTCATGCCCAAGTGTTAACTAGAATGTGTGTTGCCTTTTCCTTGGAAATCTTCCCAACATTTTGGTCATTTTCCTTGTTTAAAGAAGAAGGAAAAAAAAAGGTATAAAATTTCATTTTCATATGCTCTCAGTGTGATCCCTATCAGTACTACAAATAAGTATAAATTTATAACGTGGAAGACAGCCTGCTCATACAGCACACAGTTCATCCTCTGTTTAAGGATCCCAGTCAAGACACCATACCCCTTTCTCAAATCAGTGTTATTCTCTGACCTCGCGCTGCCACAGAACTATTTTTAGAAATGACGATTTTCTTAACATAAACCTAAGCGGTACAGAAATATTATAGAAAATATTTTTCGGTCAGAATGAACGGGCATTTGTACCAACAGCTGAGAAGTCAAACCATGAAAAGTCAAACCATGAGAAGCAGCTGATTATATGAAAAGCCTGGCTGTGATGTCCATGAAGAATTAAAATGTCTTGAATTTACAGAGCATTTCTCCTGTGCAGTCCACGTCAGCTCTGTAAGGCAGGCAGGGGCGGGTATCACCGCCCATTTCACCTACAGGGAAACGGATGACACAGTTTAACCGTGTCACTCCACTGGAAAAACAGAACTCCAAGCCAAGGGTGATTTACAGCTGTCTCACGTTCTATTCCTCAGATTTAAAAATTAGAAAAAAAAAATAATTTCAGTTAAAACGGATTGAAAATTATGTAACTCATGAAAGTTATTTTGAAAACAGCATTTGGTTACACGTTTCAGTAATATGACAAAAGTTTTGAAGACTATTTTTAAAGAATAGCTTGTCAAAACTAATTGGATTAAGCATCTTCTTAGCAATTGATATACTGGGGCTCTAACTATTTTAGAAAGCTCTTTTGTTAGAGCATAAGTAGTTCATCATGTCACAGCGCACAACTTGTACCACATAGTCTTTCTTCTGGTGGTTCTCATCAGCAGAGAGTAACACGACTCTGGGACTAGTTAATTAAATCACCATCCAATTCCAGTTACAGTTAGCTTGTCAGTCGTAGCAGAGTTGTTAAAAGAGAGAAATAAGCTCTTCTAACCTTTACAACAATTAGCCAAATTTTCATATTATCAATGGAATAAAAAAGGATAGTTCTCACCTGCTTCACAGGCCTTCTATTCTTTCTGAAGTTTTACATTTCACATCCATTTTTTCCTAATGTCATATTACAGCTGACCCTTGAACAACGAGTTTGAACTGTGCAAGTCCACTTACACGTGGAGTTTTTTCAATAAATACCTAGTATAGTACTACCCGATCCCCGGTTGATTGAATCCCCAGATGCAGAACCATGGATATGAGAACCAACTGTAAACTTAAAAGCAGATTTTCAACTGCTTGGGATCAGCTCCCCTCACCCTCACAAGGCTTAACTGTGATTTTAAATTCCTTCTCTCCTCCTGTAGAATCCCTTTTAAGCTATTCCAGGGAAATTACTTAATATTCTTCCAGGTACTAAACTTCTGTGTCATAACATTTAAAATACAATAGAAATTGTTATATTTTCTCATATTTTATTGCACAGTATAAACTTGATTAAAATGCACTAAGTAACAACATGTGTTTGAATCAACACTAACTTAAAATGTTAGGTAGGAAATAGCATAACTTACTTTAATATATTCCAACTCAGTATGAAGGTGAGCAGTTTATTTCTGAAGGTTTAGATATTTTAACTGCAGTTTATTACCAAGCAAACAAAATATTTTGGTCTCTTTCTTCACCTTTGATTCTTTTTAATTCTTCTTCTTTAGTTCACAGTGTCATAGAAGTGTAAAATAAGACTGATAGAAACCACTCTAAAACATATGGCTTTATATACATAAAAAATTCAATAATGTTGCCACAACCCCTAATACAGAGTGATTCTTATTTATCTACTAGTATCCAGAATAAACTTCTGTACATATTAAATTGTTCAAGTATATCTAGAGCAGTGCTTATAAAAGTGACGTCCCACTGCTACATTAATGGGCATCTCTTTGAAGACCACTTCTAATTTCAACACAATTAAGGTAGAGTTCTAAAATTTTTTGATTTTACAACTTATCATACATCCTCAAATATTCTAAAATGCTCCAATGAGCCAAACATCTAATTTAATTTACATCTAGCTGAACATCCCTTTTGTACAGCACCAGTGGTTAAGTTAAAAATGCATCTGACTAACCAAATGTTCTCTTCCTTCCATTAGTTACAGTTTGTTATTTATTTATATAACACTGAACCCAAACTGCAAATGAAGACAACTCAGGTCAAACTCTTTCACCCTAAATAAACATTTCATTCACTTCACACTTAAATACCTAATTGTTTTCCTATAGTGTATGTTTCTCAGTAACAATGATACAATTAACTAAGCCAAAGACCAACTTCTCATCTTTGAGGATTAGGCAAGTCGGATAGGATTCTCCAGGTTTGCTTTAAAACTTTCCAGAAACCTGGTAGCCAGTTCATCATCTACCACTCGGCTGTCACTGGACATTGTGACCGTTATGAGCTGGTGTTGCTGCAGTTTGGCATTACCCTCTTCATCCTGAGTGAGCTTCAGCACAGGTCGGAATCTCCCAACAGCCAAAATGCAGGCCTGGGGAGGGTTGATCACTGCAGTAAATTCATCGATGCCAAACATCCCCAAGTTGGAAATACTAAGGGAAAACAAAAAGCTCTGAAGATGGCATGTCTTTAATCAAAGAACCCTTTCCCTGAGTCATATATTTTTACTTTATTAAAAAACTGTGCCACAGAACCTTATTCCAAGTTACTAAGAGACCAAAGACAAAGAATACCATTTACAGTAGGATCAAAAAAACAAGTATCAACACACAAATATTGTATCTAATGTAAACATTTATTCCCCATTGAACTCGAAGTCCTAGGCAGAGGAATATGGCAAGGAAAAGAAATAGAAGGTATGAAGACTAGAAAAAAGAAATAAAACTTTATTATTCACAGATGAACTGACTGTGTACAAAGAAAATCTAAGCCTCTATAGATAAACTAGTAAGATTAATAAATGAATTTAGCTAAGTCACTACATAAGTCAATATAAAAATTTATATGTATATACAAGTTGCTTTCACTAAAAAATAATACCATTTACAATAGTATACAAAATATCTAGGACTAAATCTAATGAAACATATATAAGACCTCTAAACAAAAAATTATAAAACACAACTGAAAGACATCAAAGAACAAGTAAACAATGGTTTATACCATGCTCATTCCCTGGAAGACTCAATGCTATAAGGATGTCAATTCTCCTTAAACTTAAATTGATCAAACAATTCAATGCAATCCCAATAAAAATCTGAGCAAGATTAGTGTGTGTGTGTGTGTGTATGAAAAATGACAAGTTGATTCTAAAATTTATTTGGAAGTACAAAGCCAGGAAAGACAATCTTGATGGTGAACAAATCTGGAAGACTTTCATTATCATATATCAAAAGTTATAGTTTGCTGGTATTAAGCAAGGGAAGGACAAACAGGTCAATTGAAAAGGAGAGAGAATACAGAAAAGGACCAAACACACTTGGTTACCTTTTCAATGCTACAGAGAAGTAGTAATCTTTTCAATAATTGAGGCTTAGTCCATTAATTATCCACAAAGGGAAAAAAAGAGAATTGTGACCTTTACCTCCATATCAAAGACAAAATCTAATTTCAGATGAATTGCAACCTACATGTGAGAAGTTATAAAGCTTCTGAGGATAACACAGAAGAATAACTTCATGACTCTGGGATAGACAATAATTCCTAGCAGAAAACAAAGAGTACTAACTATAAAGAAAAATACTGTTAAATAGGATTTTATTAAAATTCAGAACTTCTGTTCATTAAAAAACACCATCAAGAAAGTTTCAAAGGCAAGGTACAAAGTGGGAAAGGTATTTCAAATAATATATATCCTATAAAAGTCTGTGTATCGGGAAAAAGGAACTCCTATAAAACATTTTTAAAAACAGACACAAGACTTCAACAGGTATTTTATCTGATGAGTTACCAGATACCCAAATGGCTGACAGATTAATGAAAACAGTATTCAACATCATTAATTTGCATTTCTCTGACCACAAAGAGTACCACTACACACAACAAGATTCATTAAAATTTAAAACCTAACGATATTAAGAGAGAACAAGAATATGAAGCAACGGGAATTCTTCATACACTGTTGATGGAAGAAGAAAATGGTAGAACCATTTTGGAAAACTATCTGGCAGGATCTACTAAAGCTATAAACCCAGCAATTCTACTTTCAGGTCTATACAACAAAAATATGTACATATAGTCACCATAAGACACTAACAAAAATGTTCACGAGCACCAAACTGTAAACAACACAAATGCCCAACAGTGAAATGGACACTAGCATATTTATACAGCATACTACAGAATACTATAACGCAATAATAAATAAATGACTGCTTCACACAACAACATGCATGGTTCATCTCACAGACATTAACGTTGAGTGAAAGAAGTCAGACACTGAAAAATATGTATTTATGTAAAGATCAAAGTTGGCAAAACAAGAACTTTGGTGATAATTTTCAGAAACATGGTTACCCTCAAGGGGGTGAGAATTAGGAAAGGTAAAGGGAGGCTTGTGGGATGCAGATAATGTTCATTATCTTGCTTTGGTTGGTTACACAGCTTTCTTCACTTTATAAAACATTCCAGCTACACTCAGTGTAGTGCACTGTAAGTTATACTTAAACAAAAATAGAGCTGATAATAACTCAAGAGTCTATGTGTTAATATTTTACCCCAAAGGACCTTAAAATAAATCACAAGTAGAAAAAAAATAGTTGACGTTTATAAATCTATTGTATGTCAGACCCTGAATGTCATTCTATGAACATCTAAATGGGTTAACTAGCTAACCATAATGGCTTCCTACTAGCTTTGATTCATATGAAAGACTAACTAGTCTGAAGAACATTTTCACATATTCTCTTGTCTAAATAAAGTATGATATTTAGCTTAAATTTTTAAAGAAATGTTTCAGAAAATAAATAAAAACAGGTTAACAAGGACTTCATAAGTCTTATGTCTGTTTGATGCTACAAATAATTAAGTTTAAATTTTACCTAAAAGATCCTCCTTGGTATTCTTCAGGTAACAATTTTCCATCTCTAGCTTTCTTTGATAGAGCCTGAGAAAGATACAAACAGAGCATGACAACCAACACTACATTATATGGCTGATTTTGTCACTTAAAAATGTTTTTATAGGGTGCACTCTCATCTTTCATATGCCTTGACTTGACTTTATAAGAGACTATATATACATACGTATGTATATATGTATATTTTAAAATTATATATAATTTTCTCTAACACACTTAAAAAAATGAGTAAGTTAGAGCACAGATAATCCAAGAAGCTATACACATGTGAATCAGAACTCTAGAAAAATCATTTCCCTTTAAAAATTCTTCAAATATTGGAATTACCTTGTACACTATGCAGAATGTTTCAGTGTTTTTTATATATACAGTGAAATTTTCCATTTTGCCTATAAAATTTTTTCTTGTAAGACAAAGTATTGGAAGAGCCCTTCTTGTTACTCTAGTAGCTTTTAAATAAATTATTCAATGGCAACAATCTCACAACCAACACATCGATTTTCATTTCAGTGTTTGCTTCTTTTTTACCCATAACATATATATAACTTCAAACAGTTGTTAAAAAAAAACCAGAATTTTATGGTTACTTTTCAATATTATATGCATCTTCTGTATTGTTAGTCTTTGCAACTGATTTTTAAATGTCTGTTTAACATTCTAAATACTGCATCTGCCACAATTTAGTCATTTTCCTAGTGTTGTAATTTGGTTTTGTTTCTTTTGAATTCCTTCATATACATTCTCAGAAATGGAATTACAAAGCCCTAGAAAATGAACTTTTTTTTGGTTCTTGATCCTATAGCTAAAACATTTCCTGTGAGCTAGTCACCCTGCTACAAGGAATGTAAAAATGTAGTAATTTCATATCACCCTTGACAAAACCGATGTCTAAAAACTTACAGAGGGAAAGACACATAACACTCTGAGAACTATATGAGGAAAAGTAGTTGAATTTCCCTCTACTTGCAATTAACCACACATCTTAATTTTTATTTTTCAATGCTTCAAAAGCAAGGGGACAGAGACTGAGTCATTACATACGAAAACTTAATGAAGAATTACTTTATGAGGGGGAGAGTAGAGATAAGCTACTGTCACTGGGTAGATGATATAAATCTGGGGTTTACTTAATAGTCTGTATTGTATAGCTAACAAAGGTACAATTACAATCCCCACTGAAAACTACTTAATTTTGAACCAGAGATGATTTAATTTTTGAAAAACAAAACATTCTTTAAAAATCAAAAAACGATCTCAACATATCACTGTGACTTACTGCCAAATGAATCAATTACAGATTTATATTTGGATATAGTTACTTATAAAACTATTTAGGTCCAGAATGAAAAAAATAAGAGATGAATTTAGACTTGTATAGTCCTTGGAATATTAGAAGTAGAGAGGACAATCTACAAATGCATTTCTCCTGCCTTAAGCAATATAATAACTTCACATGATCTGAACAAGCACATATCACATGAACTTTAAAAGGCATTTCTCTAAAGGCAGATGATCGTAACACATCCTGATGAGTTACCAGGCTACAACAAATAAAAAACATAGTCATTAAAAAAAACAACAACAGATGACAAGCACATGTAACACACTTTAAGAAAATCTCTATAGACCCCAAACATCAGCAGGATATTCCTGTCAACGAACTCCTAAGAGTGTGGAATAAGAATAGATTCTGATGAGGATCACTGCTTTTGAAAGTAACTAATTCTCACTGGTATTTCCTGGGAATGTGAACTTAAAAATCAAGGCTCGTGTTTCCTGAACCATCCAGTTGACAAGACGTAATACAAGCTGACTAGCAAATATTTCTAAAATATATCACATGCCTTACTAATTCATTCAAAAAATTTACTGAGTACTAAGGAGCTAAACTTTGCCTCTGCCTCTTAAAACTGTTGCAGCTGGCCTACTGCGTGCGTTCTGCCTAGTCAATGTGATGTTTTTGGTGAGAGCTGACTCTTCCATATTGGACGCCAGGAAAAAGAAAGCGTTTTTGCTTCTGGAATACCAAGTACTTCTAGTGGTCTTGATTGTAGAGAGGAAATGAATAAACTTTTAAGAATAAAATGCTGTGAAAAGTAAGGTCTGTCCATTACCACTTTGATAGAGATATAGTTTCAGCTTTAACTTTAAAATTTATCTAAAATACCATCTCCAGAGTTGCATTATAGACTTTGGGAAACAAAGCAGCCAACTTGAACACAGCTGGCCCTAACTTGTACGCATGTTATTTCTGAATTTTTAAATGTTAAATGTTCTTAAAATGGGTTGTACCTGGATAAAAGCTTAAAAGTCTATATACGTAATTGATAAGCACTTGGAAAGAGCAAAAATATATATTACGCACGTGCACACACACCTATCTCACAGTGCGGCAGAGTATGCTAACCTACCTTCACAGAGTCAGCAATCTCTGGCAGACCCTTAGCAGCAGCATCTTTGATGACTGGTGTAATTAACCCTTTATCTGTTGCCACAGCCACTGAAATGTCAATAAAAGGCAGTTGCTTTGGGCTCTCTCCATCCCAGCTTACATTAACACTTGGCATTTGCTAGAAAGCAGAAGTAGAGAAAAATGTTGCTGAGGAAGTAGCTTTAGACCAAGGCTGTTACGGAAAAATAACTAACATTATTATGTAGTTTTGAAAGTGAATATAGCTAGACTGAAGGAAATAAATAAAACTTCGATTTGAAAAAAGTGGTTTGGACCTCTATATTAAATATCTTTTATGTTTGGGAAGAATAATTAAACAAACCATCTTTTTTGAAGCAAGCTTGAGGAAATTCTGATGACACACACGTTTTGATCTCTTTATATCATGGTTAAGAAGAGGTCTTCCTTCGTTAAACCTAATTGCTAGGAAGTATTTAACGTTTGTTAACCTTCCTGTCTCATATGATGACCGACATGACCTTGAGGAGAGGAGGGGAGGGCAGAGGGGTAGTGACTTCCAACCACATTACTTCTATGGCATGAGGAAGCCTGACTTTCTAGTGCAGCCCTGGGAAATATTAGCAGGCCCTTAATAAATGACTTCCCTATTTAAGAGACATTTCCTAGGCTTCATAAACATATGCTATATACTATATATGAGCACGTATATATTTAATATACATACAACTACACTGGGGATGAAAAAAAACCAGAGGAGATGACTAAATGCCTGGAAACAGTGTGTACTGATAATGTTGCCAGACATCAAGGGAGAAAATGATGCTGAAAAACAGAAATCAAAAACTAATTTCTTGGGCTTCCCTGGTGGCGCAGTGGTTGCGCGTCCGCCTGCCGATGCAGGGGAGCCGGGTTCGCGCCCCGGTCTGGGAGGATCCCGCGTGCCGCGGAGCGGCTGGGCCCGTGGGCCGTGGCCGCTGAGCCTGCGCGTCCGGAGCCTGCGCTCCGCAACGGGAGAGGCCACGGCAGGGGGAGGCCCGCATACCACAAAAAAAAAAAAAACAAAAAAAAACTAATTTCTTTTCTCAAAAATTCATTGCTTTCTTCAGAGTAAGATCCAAGCCTCCCAGCATGTCATTTAAGCATGGCAATCCACAATTTGATTCCATCCAATCTAATTTTACTCTTGACCACTCCCCTAAGATGAATTTCCACTTTACTCAGGCTTCTCACTCTTATGCTACACTCATTTCCATTTCACCACTGTTCAATTGCAATTTTCACTTCTTTCAAGGCTCCACTCTTTCATTCAACAATGTCACTAGGTCAAAATAATAAAGTCTCAATCTCCCAGAAGATTTTAAATTCTTCATGGACAATGAAGTAAAAGAAGAAAACAAAACAAAACAAACAAACCCTCACAAATGAAGAATGTCTGGCAGATACATTTAATTAGAAAGTTATGTAACAAAACCCTCTAGGATAAAGCCTAAGTTGTATTCAAAGGAAAATTCATCTTAAACTTTCTCATTAATAAAAAAATAATTATAATGAATTACACATTCAAGTTTTCTAACAAGATATTTCTAACCAAAATAAACCTAGGGAAATGAAGGAGGGAACACATAATGAAACAACGTAAAAGGAGTGATAAAGCAAATATGCAATAATAAAAGTGAGACAGAGTTCAGAATAAACCCAGGCATTGAGGACATTAAAATAATTATAAGAAACAAATTCAAATAACTCTAGGCTAATAAGTTTGGAAATCCAGGTGAGATGAATGATTTCCTGGGAATATGTAAATTTCTAAAACTGATTCAAGAAAAAGCTGAAAACCAAACAGCTTGATAATTATAGGGGAAAAAAATGGGAAAGCTGCCAAGGCCCCTTCCTCAAAATAGAACTAGGCTCAGATATTTTTACTGGTGAATTCTATAAAACTTCAAGAAATACAAATCTTTGTAATACTGAAACAAGCACAGAGAAAGGAAAGGGAAAAATACAACCAAATTCATTTTATGAAGCAAATGATTTAGAAAAAAGAAAAGCCTGAAAAAGCGAGCACACAATTTAAATTTCAATTACTTACGGTTTCTGATACAAAATTATAAAATGAAATCTTAACAAATAGCTAATGGACCACTAGAGACTCACTTGAAGAAGGCAAGGATGATTCATAATTAGAAGATAGTTAATATAAATCAAAATATTATTTGGTCAAAGAGAAAAACCATACGAACACTGAGATACCAAACGACTGAAAAGGCACGTCTTTAAAATTCTCTATAGCTGTACTCTCCAAGAACTAAAAATAAATTCCTTATAAAAATACTTTAACTACAGCACTTAGTAAGCAGTGATGCAGAAAATAGCGTATAGTTATAGAAAGAAGGCATGACAGCAAATGGTGCTGAGCAGGGATTCAGGAAGCCTGGGCTTTGGATTTACATCTCCAGTCGGACACCTCGCTGAACTGCAGACTGACGTTCACCTGCCTTCCTGCCACCCCACTGGGACACTATGAGGCTGCCTGAACTTAATTTGTCCAAAACTGAAGTCTAGATTCCCTGCCTCAAACCTGCTCCTCTCCCAGTCTTAGTACATGGGAAATTCCATTCCTCCCACTGCTTGGACCAAAACCCTTGTCCTTCTTTCTCTCACATTCCACATCCAATCCACCAGCAAACCCTGGTGGTTCTGCCTTTGAAACGTAACCACTTCCACCCTTGCCTCTCCACAAGCTGTGTTCCACACAACCACCGCAGCAGGCTCTCCTTTTTCTTTTTAAAGTTTTAAGTCAGATCATGTTAATCCTTCGCTCAAAACCCTCCAAAGACTTCCTTCTCATTCGTAATAAAACTCCTCCTCCTTCCCATGGTCACCAAGGTCACCAAGGCCTCGTGTACTTCGGGACCCCCTTAGCCCCTCTCCCTCTTCTTTTATGTTTAACCTCATCTCTTACCCTCCTACTCTCACTAACTCCACTCCAGGCACACTTCATCCCCAGCACCATGTCTCTGGGTGACACGATCCACTCCTCACAGCCTCTGTGTTTGCTGTTCCCTCTGCCTGGAGCATCTTCTACCACATCTCTACATGGTTTTCTCCCTCTCTTTCCGCAGGCCTTGTCTCAATTATCATCCTGCCAGAGAAGCCTTCCTTGGCTAACTTTTGAAAATAACACCTCTAGTTCTTCTGTTCCCTTAACCTGCTTTCTTTTTCTCCTCAGCACTTTCACTATCTGACATACATATTTGTTTGCCTCTCCCAACTAGAATATAAGCCCCATGAGAGCAGAAATTATGTAGGCTTTTGCTCACTACTATATCTCTAGTATTTAGCACATGCTAGGGGATCAATTAGTATTCGTGGAATAAATGGTCTTTATTCTGCTGTAATTAGTTGTAAGCCTTTGTGATTCTCAGTTTCTCCATCTGCAAAACTGAGTGAGATTAAATAACAGGATATTTTTAGCATTAAAATTATAAAATTTTTGTCACTTAAAAATAAGAGTTCTATTTATTATATAAAATCCCAAGATGTGAGACTACTTTGGAAGCCAAAATTATTTGGGGTTTGCTACTTACTTTAAGGGTAACAGCTGCTGCCTTGATGATAAAATCGTTTACTGATACTTTGATGTCATCTGAAAGAAAAACAAGTGTATTAAAATTAGTGTTCATAATAAAACTTTTAAATTAACCATTATGATTTCAAACTTTTAAATTATGGACTACACTGACAAACAGTGATAAAAAATATTACAGGTTTTGTTCGCTTAGTCATGGTTCCTCTGAGTAGAAAAACTTGCATTATATGAGGTCCTGGATAAATAATATTAACCACGAATATAAAAGTTTTCTCCTGATCCTGATTACAGTTCTTTTAAACTGCTCAGATATCATACACAAGAACTTAAAAGATACATGACAACCATAATCAGAAAGAAAAGATCCAAGTCCCATGTCTTGAAAAAGACAAATGGTCTGTCCATGGCATATATAGTCAGGAAGTTTACAAGATGATTCATTTTTTTTCCACATCCTTTTCAAACGTCCGTATTCTGTGTATTCTTTATAATACCTGGATTGTATTAGAACAGTGGTAGCTGTAGTCACTTTAAAGAAACAAACATAGATATATATAGAGAGAGGGGATGTTCAGAAATTTCTTTTTACTAACAAAGTGTACAATGAAAAAATTTAAGATCACTGCATTAAATAAGAACTGTTTTTTAACTTAACAAAACAGGATATAGCAAATGCCAAAGATGAAGCAATGTTGGCGTGGGTCTTAATGCAATGAATAAAATGAGGTTCTCTGTCTAGTTTTATGGTGAACCCATTTAAATAAATTTCCTTCCAGTATAATGTTTTAAGATAAAGCTGGGGTCCACTCCCTTCCCAAAGAGCTGATCTTAATGAAAGCATTTGGTTTATACCTCTGCTTTTCCCAGTACATATGAAAGTGTTGAAAATGTAAACTACATTTGATTCTTTATTGCAAGGGCTTCTATAAAAAGACTTTAAGATCGGTATCTAGTCAGTTGATGGTATGTGGCAGGATACACAAATCCTGTTACTCTACTATGATGGAATTTTACATGAATGATATCTCATTCCAAAGGCATGCTAAGATTTCAGAAAGGGATTAGATGTATTACCATAAACCTAAATACTGTCAAACTGTCATGGTAACTGTCAGCTGGTTCTTCTAATACACAGCTCTTACAATTCAGATTTCCAGAAACACAAACATTTTTGTTTGTTTAAAACTCCTTTGGGAGCAGAAAAACAAACGGATTTCCAGTGTTTAGAGACTTAATGATACCCACATACAGAAAATTTGGTCTGCATAAATTCAAATATGCAGACAAAATATTTTATGAACACACTGTGCTTACCTCTCATGCCTCTCTCAGCCTCGTTCTCACTTTACCTACTATCCATAGGTGTCCACGGTGAAGACTTCCCAAACCATTTACCAGCTGATGATTTCCAAATCTACTGCCCAAGTCCACAGTCCTCACTTAAAATTCCCGGCCCTCATCATACTCCTACATTTGACAACTTTCTTCATCTTAAAACACGTTCTCTTTCTGACTTCTGAGTCACAGACTCTCCTGGTTTTATTCCACCCTCTGCTCACTTACTTTCAGTCCCTTCCTCTCAATGTGGACATCTCCCCAGGTGAGAACTTTCAGTTTGATGCCATTTATATGATAATGATTCCTCCAAATTCTATCTTGAATCCTGGTGTATCTGGAGCTTCAGACTCACACACACTCTTTCTCACATGACATTTTCTACTTACATGTCTGATAGGCATCCCAAATCTAATATGTGCAAAGGAGAGTTTTTTCAAGTTCCTTTATTTTTAAATAAAATTTAAAACATACAGAAAAGTTTTTTTTGCTTTTTTTTTTATTGTGGACATTTTCAAACATACAGAAAGACCACTGGTAATATTTATTAAGAAGAGAGTAGGAAATACATTGTGAGGGAATATCAAATATTCTCCTTTGCATACTGTTACAAAACAAAGTGTGGAACATACTTATAGAATGTTATATACTATAACCTTTAATGTGGGCCCTTTGAAGACTCATCAAAAAATCCCTAGGGCTTCCCTGGTGGCGCAGTGGTTGAGAGTCCGCCTGCCGATGCAGGGGACACGGGTTCGTGCCCTGGTCCGGAAAGATCCCACGTGCCGTGGAGCAGCTGGGCCCGTGAGCCACGGCCGCTGAGCCTGCGCGTCCGGAGCCTGTGCTCCGCAACGGGAGAG
>NC_041229.1:86950391-86986742 GCF_002837175.3 Physeter macrocephalus | reverse complement strand
CCGGAGCCTGTGCTCCGCAATGGGAGAGGCCACAACAGTGAGAGGCCCGCGTACTGCAAAAAAAAAAAAAAAAAAAAAAAAAGATCCCTAATTGAAAGGACATACCAAACCTGGTCCATGAAAAGATACTACACTAATCCATACCTCCAATGAAATAGTACTGTTTCCTGCCTCATGAGAGTAAGGAACCAGGAAAATTATTCCCACCATAACCTCTATATCATAACTAGTAAGTATGATTTGAAACCTATAAGGGGAGCTTCCCGGGTTAACTTTTTGAACGTTGATCACTCTGTCTAAAATAGCTTTCCATTTGGTTCCTTGGACTATTAAAATCTGTCAGGTTTGAAAGCCTGTACCTATACTGATTTATCAGTTCTGCTTTCACTTAGGATGTAGAAAGCCACAAGAGAAAGTTGTGCCCATCCAAATAGGGTGGGAGGAAAAGCAACATAAACTACAAAATCATAACTTTCTTGAGCCTATTAGGGAGCTAAGGTTACACCTAAGCTTTACAATTATGTCTAACATTTATAATTAGAGTTCCAAGGAGAAAACACATGAAGCAGAAGATACAGTTAAAAATAACTGTATCTGGGAGTTTTCCAAAATTAATGAAAGACAACAAACCACAAATCCAAGAAGTTGAGAGAAACCCAGACAGGAGAAATGCAATAAGGAAAAAACAAAAAAACAAAAAATGTTAGGCATATCATAGTCAAGCTACTATTGGTGAAAATCTTGAAGGCAACCAGAGAGAAAGAAAACATCATATACAGGGAAACACAGATTAAGAATGGCAGCAGATATTCTGCAAGTCAGAAGATAATGGAATGGTATCTTTAAGTAAAAATACTGGGGGGAAAAAACCCTGTTTACTCAAAATTCTATACCCAGCAAAAATATCTTTCAAAAATGAAGGAGACACACCCATTAGAATGATTACTATCAAAATCACAGAAATAACAAGTGTTAGTGAGGATACAGAGCAACTGGGACCCTTGTGCACTGATGATTAAGAATGTAAAATGATACCGCCACAACAGAAAACAGTATGTTAGTTCCTCAAAAAGCTAGAGTTAGAATTACAATATGATTCAGCAGTAACACTTCTGGGGATATAACCAAAAGATCTGAAAGTAGAGATGCAAAGAGATATTTGTATATCCATGTTCACAGCAGCATATTCATAAAAATCAAAAGGTGGAAGCAACCAAGAGTCCATTGACAGATAAATGAATACACAGAATGTGGTATATACATAAAATGGAATATCATTCAGTCTTAAAATGGAAGAAAATTCTAACATTGCTCATTGTGAATGAACCTTGAGAACAATATGCTAAGTGAAATAAGCCTGTCACAAAAGGACAAGTACTGTATGATTCCACTCAAATGAGATACAGAGTGGTGAAATACATACAGACAGAGAGTAAAATAGTGGCTGCTAGAGGCTGAGGGGAAAGGGGAACAGGGAGTTACTGTTTAACAGGTACAGTGCTTCAGTTTTACACAATGAAGAGTTTTGTGAATATGCATGGTGGCAATGGCTGCAAAACAATATGAATGTACTTAACACCACAGAACTGTATACGTAAAAATGGTTAAGATGATAAATTTTATGTTATGTATATTTTACCAGAATTCATAATGCAAGGGATGGAAAAAAATGAAGGAGAAATAGACTTTTCCAGACAAAAACTGAAAGAATTTTTTGCCAGCCAACCTGTACCACAAGAAACGTTAAGAAAGTTCTTCAGGCAGAAGTATGATGGCAGATAGCTAGCATTCTGGTTCTGTACAAAGAAATGAAGAATGACAAAACTGGTAAAAATACAGACAAGTATAAAAAGACATTTTTTCCCTTCATTTTTAAAACTTTAAAATATAGTTGATTTGCTAAAGTAAAAAAAAATTATACATATATTCTGCTGACATCATATGTAGAAGTAAAGCATAAGAATAACAGCATAAAGGATGAGGGAGGGAATACAGGCATACTGTAAGGTGCTTACATCATACATGAGGTGGTGCAATAAAAATATGAAGGCAGATGTGATAAAGAATTATACTGTAAACCCTAAAGGAACCACAAAAATAAGTAAACACGAATAAATAAATAAATAATGAGAGAGAGGAGAGAGTAAAAAGAGAAATAAAATGGAATCATAAATTAAAAAGTAATCTAAAATGAGATAGAAACAGGAAAAACAGGAAGAATGATGGGACAAAAACAAAGAACAATAAATGGTAGAAAAGAAAATTTTACAAAAGAAAAACAAAGAACAAATCATTAAATGTGAATAGTTTAAATCTTAATAAAAAGACAGAAACCACAGGATTGGATTAAAAAAGTGTGAACCAATCATATGCTGTCTGCAAGGAACCATCTAAATACAGGCATACCTCATTTTATCGTGCTTTGCTTTACTGCCCTTTGCAGATATTGTGGGGTTTTTTTAATTTTTATTTTTTAACAAATTGAACGTTTGTGGCAACTCTGCTTCAAGGAAGTCTGCTGGTGCCATTTTTCCCAACAGCATTTGCTCACTTCATGTCTCTGTGTCATATTTTGGTGATTCTCTCAATATTTCAAACTTTTTCATTACTACTATATTTGTTATGGTGATCTGAGATCAGTGATCTTTGATGTTACTATTGTAATTGTTTTGGGGTGCCACGAACCACACACACAGAAGAAGGTGAACTTAATTGATAAATATTTGCATGTGTTCTGACTGCTCCACTGACTGTCTCTCTCCCTTTCCTCAGGTCTCTTTATTCCCTGAGAGTCAACAATGTTGAAATTAGGCCAATTAATAACCATACAATGGCCTCTAAGTGTTCAAGTGAAAGGAAGAATCACACATCTCTCACTTTAAATCAAGAGCAAAAAGTGATCAAGCTTCGTGAGGAAGGCATGTTGAAAGACAAGGTAGGCCGAAAGCTAGGCCTCTAGTGATGAACAATTAGCCAAGTTGCAAATGAATGCAAAAGAAAAGTTCTTGAAGGAAATTAAAAGTGCTGCTCCAGAGAACACATGAATGATAACAAAGCAAAACAGCCTTATTGCTGATAGGAAGAAAGTTTGAGCAGTCTGGATAGAAGATCAAACCAGCCTCAACGTTCCCTTAAGCCAAAGCCTGATCCAGAGCGAGGCCCTAGCTCTTCAATTCTGTGAAGACTGAGGGAGGTGAGGAAGCTGCAGAGGAAAGTTTGAAGCCAACAGAGGTTGGTTCATGAGGTTTATGGAAAGAGCCATCTCTATAACATAAAAGTGCAGGGTGAAGCAGTTAAGTGCTGATAAAGAAGCTGTAGCAAGTTATCTAGAGGATCTAGCTAAGAACATTAAGGAAGATGGCTACATTAAACCACAGATTTTCAATGTAGATGAAACAGCCTTCTGTTGAAAGATGTCATCTAGGACTTCATAGCTAGAGAAAAGTCAATGCTGGACTCAAAACTTCAAAGGATAGGCTGACTCTCCAGTTAGGCAGCTGGTGACTTTAAGTTGAAGCCAGGGCTCATTTACCATTCCAAAAATCCTAGGCCCCTTAAGAATTATGCTAAATCTACTCTGCCTGTGCTCTATAAATGGAACAAAAAAGCCTGTATGACAGCATACAGTTTACAAACTGTTTACAAAACAGTTTACTGAATATTTTAAGCTCCCTGTGGAGACCTACTGCTCAGAAAAAAAGATTCATTTTAAAATACGATTGCTCGCTGACAATGCACCACGTCACCCAAGAGCTCTGACGTAGATGTACAGCAAGATTAATGTTGTTTTCATGCCTGCTAACAATCCATTATGCAGCCCGTGGATCAAACATAATTTTGACTTTCAAGTCTTCGTAAGAAATAGATTTCATATGGCTATAGCTGCCATATATAGTGACTCCTCTGATGGACTTGGGCAAACTAGGTTGAAAAACTTTGGAAAGGGTTCACTATTCTAGCTGCCATTAAGAACATCTGTAATTCATGGAAAGAGGTCAAAATATCAACATTAGCAGGAGTTTGGAAGTTGATTCCAATCCTCATGAATGACTTTGAGGGGTTCAAGACTTCAGTGGAGGAAATAACTGCAGATGTGGTAGAAACAGCAAGAAAACTAGAATTAGAAGTAGAACCTGAAGATATGACGGAATTGCTGTAATCTCATGATAAAACTTGAACAGATCAGGAGTTGCTTCTTACGGATAAGGAAGGAAAGTGGTTTCTTGAGATGGAATCTACTGGTGAAGATGCTGTGAAGACTGTAGAAATGACAACAAAGGATTCAGAATATTACATAAACTTAGTTGATAAGCAGCAGCAGGTTTGAGAGGATTGACTCTGCTTTGGAAAGAAGATCCACTGAGGACAAAATTCTATCAAACAGCACTGCTGCTACAGAGTCAATTTTGAGAGGAGAGTCAGTCAATCAATGCAGCAAACTTCACTGCTGTCTTATTCTTTTAAAAATGCCTACAGCCACCCCACCCTTCAGCAACTCCCACTCTGATCAATCCATAGCACTCAACATCAAGGCAAGACCCTCCACCAGCTGAAGGTGGTTAGCATTTTTAGCAATAAAGTATTGTTAGACATAATGCTATTGCACACTCAACAGACTATAGTACAGTGTAACATTACTTTTATATGCACTGGAAAACCCCCCCAAAAAAGTGTGACTTGCTTTATTGAAATATTTGCTTTATTGTGGTGGTCTGGAACTGAACTCATGATATCTGTGAGGTATAAAGATACAGATACATTCAGAGTAAAAAGATGTAAAAAGACATAATATAAAAACACTAATCAGAGAAATCTGGAATGCCTATATAAATATCAGGCAAAGGAGGTTTGAGGATAAGGAATATTATACCAGAAACAGACAGGACATTTCATGATGGGTCTATTCACCAAGAAAACATAAAAATCCTAAATGTGTATATGCCTAATAACAGACCTTCAAAATACATACATGAAGCAAAAACTGATAAAAACTAAGAGAGGAAACAGACAAATCTACAATTATAATTAAGGATTTTAATGCTCCTCTTTCAAGAATTAATAAAACAAAGAGACAGGAAATCAGTAAGTTTACAGAAGGTAAGAACAATGGTATCAACCAACTTCACCTAACCAACATTCATAAAACACTCCTCAAAAGTAGAACACACATTCTTTTCAAGGACACTAACCTTTGTGCTCCATTGCCTGTGCTTAGTCATGCTGGCTCTGCACCTTTGTAAAAGAATATTGCCTATAGCCTGAAATATACACAATAGCCCGTTCTCAATGCTCTGCCAGCAGGGGCCTGAACTTTAAATGTGTAACACTTTTCCATTCACTCAGAGATAAAAAGTTGCAGGGCAGAAAGCAACTGCCTTGTTGGAGGTTTACAGGAACATTGTGACCAGACCCACCCTGGCACTGTAAGAACAAAGGATTCCAGCACCAAAAAGATGGCAACAACCAGTCACACCCCCTACCCTTTTAGTATAAAAGAAGCCTGAATTCTAACTCGGGTAAGATGGTTCTTTGGGACACAGTCTGCCATCTTCTTGGTCTGCTGACCTTCTGAATAAAGTGCTATTACTTGCCCTAACATCTCATCTCTCAATTTATTGGCCTGTTGTACAGTGAGCAGTATGAGCTTGGACCAGGTAACATTATGACTATAAAATAAATCTCAACAAACTTAAAAAGATTTAAATCATACAAAGTGTGTTCTCTAAACACAGTGGAGTTAAACTAGAAATCATAAAAGAAAGAAAACTGAAAAGTCCCTAAATATTTGGAAATTAAACTTTATACTTCTAAATAACTGATTAATCAAAAAAGAAATCACAAGGGAAATTAGAAAACATCTTGAATTGAGTAGGAAGGAAAATAAAACATGCCAAAATTTATGGGATACAGCTGAAGCACTGCTTAAAGGGAACTTAAAAGTATCATATGCTTATGTTAGAAATAAAGTTTATTATATTATATTGACATCGATTTTCACCTTAAGAAACTAGGGAAAAAAAGGGCAAATTAAACCCAAAGCAAATAGAAAAAATGAAATAATAAAGATGAGAGTAAAAATCAATAAAAACAAAATTATAGAAATAGAAAAAGTTAGTAAAATCAAATAACTGATTCTTTGAAGAGATCAATAAAATTGATAAACCTCTAGCCAGACTGACCAAGAAAGTTATAAGACAAATTACTAATATAAAAAATGGTAATCTCACTTCATTTACAGTCATCCCTCTATATCCGAGGGGAACTGGTTTCAGGACACCCCTTGGATACCAAAATCCGAGAATGTTCAAGTCCCTTGCATGAAATGGTGTAGTATTTGCATATAACCTACACGCATCCTCCCATACACTTTAAATCTCTAGAATACTTGTAATACTTAGTATGATGTAAATGCTATGTAAATAGTTACCAGTGCATGGAAAATTCAAGTTCTGCTTTTTGGAACTTTCGGGAATTAAAAAAAAATATGGTTGGTTTAATTCACAGATGCAGAAGCTGTGAATATGAACGGCCAACTGTACACATAGATGTTAAAAGTATAATAAGGTAATATGATCAACTTAATGCCAATAAATTTGATAACTTAGAAGACATAAACAAATTCCTTGAAAAACGCAAACTACCAAAGATCATTCAGGAAAAAATAATAACTCTTAATCTATTTTGAAAGTTGAATTTGTAGTTAAAAATCCCCATAAAGAAAATGGCAGCCCTAAAAAGCTTCATTGGTAAATTCTACTGAACAATTAAAAAACAAGTAAAACCAATTCTACTCAAACTCTTCCAGAAAATAAAGGAGTAAGAAACATTTCCCAACTTATTCTGTGATAACAAACCCAGTAAAAAAAAAAACTCAATAAAAGAAAAACGACAGACCAGTATTTCTCATGTACACAGGTGTAAAGATTCTTAGCTTTTTAGAAAATGGGATCAAGCAATATATGAGAAAATTTTTAATGATTAAATGAATTTTAATCACTCACTAATGAGGAATCACTCATGTAAACAAAGGTGATTCAACATTTGAAATCAACCAATGTAATTCATCATATTAACAAGGAAAGAAAAGATTATTTCAAAAGATACACAAAAAGTATTTGAAAAAACTTAACATCCATTCATGCTTAAAATTCTTGGCAAATTAGGAATACAAATTTCTTCAACATGAAGAAGGGAATCTTCCAAAAAACCAACAGCTAATGTTAAAGACTGAATGCTTTCCCCCAAGATCAAGAACAAGGCAAGAATGTTTGCTTTTATCACATACTGATCACTGTAACAGAGGTCCTAGACAGTGCAATAAGGCAAGAAAATGAAATAAAGCCATACAGATTGGAAAGAAAAAAATAAAACATCAGATCATTCTAAAAGTTTATATGTCTCTCAGCAACCTTAGTTTTAACAGATTTGGAGAAGGAACATTACAAATTTAATAACATGAAAGTACATTTTGAAGAGGAACTAAAAATTAAAATGTACAAAGAGTGATATCTAAGATATATTTACAATCTAAAACATTCTTTTTTTGTTTTTTTTTTTTTTGTGTGGTATGCGGGCCTCCCTCTGTTGTGGCCTCTCCCGTTGCGGAGCACAGGCTCCAGACGCGCAGGCCCAGCGGCCATGGCTCACGGGCCCAGCCGCTCCGCGGCATGTGGGATCCTCCCAGACCGGGGCGCGAAGCCGGTTCCCCCGCATCGGCAGGCGGACGCGCAACCACTGCGCCACCAGGGAAGCCCCTAAAACATTCTTAAATCAGTTTTGGATTTTATACTTTCTAAAATGTTAAGAACTGCTTCTTCAGATATCATACCCCAAAGTATGACGTATTCAATACTATGGAACCAATTTATTTCTTATAGGAAAAGAGAACCAATTCTCTTCTAGTACTAAAATATGCTCAGATGATGAAACTGATGGAAAAAGCTACACAATGTGCATTTCGTAAATAAAGGATCTCATCATAGTTAGTTTAGCATGTGTATTACATTAAATAAACTCAACTTTACTAACCTCTGACCAGATTTTGCCTAACTTTTAAAACCGCTCCAAGGTCACAGTCAGTAGTAGCATATGCATGAGGTACAGTACGTTTAGATTCAGTTAACCTCTTGGCAATAACTCTTCTAATATTGCTAGTAGGGATTTCAGTGAATGTGCCCTGCAAAGAATAACATGTCCATTAAACCATAAACAGAATTGGAAAAAACAAGCAAACAAACTGTAACTGAAATCCAGTCCCAATGACCTAACTAATGAAAATAAAGATTAATACAGTAAAACTGTTACGAAAAATTCTTAGTATAAGAAGAAATATAAGAAATCTGAGGAATTTTAACTTTATAGTATACGATTGTAGAAAAAAAGCAGAAAAATTCATGTCTCAGTTGTGAATGGAACATCTAGGTTACCATGTTTAAGATGATTAAAAAGAAATGTACCAAATCATGAATAAACCCCTCATGAGTGTGCTTATTGAGCTATCACCTGGAAGCCTGTAAGTAGCTTCTGTTACAAACATCACTTCTTAATAAAACTCAAAGCAATCAATAAATCAACAACTACAGGCAATTTTTACTTATAAAAATGGCATACATGAGAAAAAGGTAATCCAAAATACTAGATAATCTGCCAAATTATTTCTATTTTGGTTTGTAATTAAAAATAAAAAATCACATGAGCATCTTATTTCCAAGAAACTCATAAAGTATGAATGGGATAATAAAATCTTCCTGTAACTTTACTGTAGCTTTTCCATTCTGTTCCTTCAACCTCTAACAAAAACATGATGGACCTTAAATTATGTCTAATTCCTTCTTTGTCCTTCACTCCATTCTGGGACTGGATTACAATCACTTAGGATAATACAAAACAGCCAAAAGTACAGCTGACTTCTTTTTTTATAAATGCTTTCTGTGGGAATTAAACATCTTATGTTAGCAAAATACTTGATCAAATAAAATAAATGCTGTCTACATACTGTAAGAATTTTAAAGGTTTATCTTTCAAATTTGAATAACTTACTTTTTAAAGAAATAAGATTTGATTACTCATAAACTTTTGTGTATGTAGTCACGAATCATTAATGTACATTTAAAAAATCTGTTTCTCATGAAACTTGTACTGTTTTTAATTCTTTTAAAATACTATATTGGAATATACTTCTCCATCAGAAAAAGCAGTGTAGGTTTATTTATTTATTTTTTTCAGTGCCCATTCAGCTTTAAACAAACCTGATTATCCTGCATTTCTTCTGATGGGAAGCAAATGACATAAAAGGTACTAAGAAAGGGAGACAGAGAGGCAAAATGGAGTAACTTGAAAACAAAAAAGGGCTATTACATGTATCCAAGAAGGAAAGAATGATTAGCTATACAATCTCTATAGTTCTTCACAGTAAGAGTGTCAACTCCCTTAGTCAAAAAATAAAACATATCCACAAAAGGGAGCTGGTGTCAGCTACCAATTATTAGTATCACACCCAAGAAAAAAAAAGACATGAAAAGTATCATGATTATAGAGCATATACACGGCACTGACATTGTGGAACTTGAATCATAATTCTATTTGGAAGTTAGCACTGTACAAACAAATCTGGTTTATGGAAATGTGCAAAACAAAACATTTAGAGAATTTTTGTCTTCATCACTTTGAGCTACTACTATAATGGACTGGTAAAAGAACTCATAAAACATAGAGTAATGGTTCTTATTTTCTCTCTCACTTAAATCTGAAAAATAGAAATCTGCTCAGATGACATTACCGCTACATTAGGCTGTCCAGGAGTTGACACTGGAGGGATCACTGGCCGGGGATAAGATGGCCTGGCTGTGTCCAGTGGGGGTAAAGACGCTGTGGGAATGGTTGGCAGGGCTGGGGTGGGTCTGGATTCAGTGATCTTGCCCATCTGTTTCAACTGGACCAGTTTGAGAGCATCCCTGGAGATAAGAAGGGAGTTAGATAACCATGATTAGCAACCAGGAATATAAGAACTTTCAGAAAATGGAGGCCAGATGTGAAGGGAAAATAAAGAAATATACTGATGTCAAGGCTATAATGCAAAACGATTTGAGCTAGACAAGAAAATCTTGTCTCTTACCTGTTCTATTGATTCATATTTGTCCAATGGCTGCAATATTTGCACATTTTAAAAACAAAACAACAAACAGATTTTAATCAAAGTATTGGGTGTAGACAGTTATTTTTTAAAGGAAAATCAGTCTCTTTTTCTGGGGGCGGTGTCTTTTGGTAGATGAGCAATTCATAAATTAAGCCAACCCTCATTCATGGTATTTGTGAAATAATTTTCATATAGCATTCAGAAAGTGTCAAGCTTACTGTACCTATGACTTTCATTAGAATATTTACTAAAGCATTGTTTATCCTGGTGCACATTAGCTTGTTTACGGCCAGGAAATCATACCTCAAATGCTATCAGCACAATCTAATGTAATAAACCTAACCCATAGCAGCATTTAGAATGAAAAATAACTAAACAAGTAACAGACTTGCCTTTGTATTACTCTGCAAAACAAAGGTGTCTTGTGTTTATTAAAAGGACATAATTAGACTACTATTCAAACTCTCAATCCATTCGAAGTTACAGTGGTATAAAGTCATGTACTTCCTTAAACAAAACAGCTTTTTCAAAAATTTTAATCTGACAATTCTAAAGTACTTAAAAATGTTTTATATTAAAAATGTTTTAAATCTAAAAATTTGTTTAAATGAAAAAGGTTTTACATAGTCTAAAAACAACTTCAGTGTAACACAAATCTAAAGGCAAATTATATTTTTAAAATTTCTTAAACACAGTTAACGATTTGATATTATCACATACTAGGCAGAACTCTGAGATGGCCCCAATATTCCTGTTCCTGGTGTACATACCCCATATAATCTCTCTTGAGTGTGGTTGGGCCTGTGAATATGATGGATGTCACTCCCATGATTAGGTTACATTACATGACAAAGGTGATGGATTTTGTAGACATAATTAAGGTCCCAAAGCAGCTGACACTGAGTTAATCAAAAGGCAAACTATCCTGAAAGGGTCAGATATATCAGATAAGTTCTTTAAAAGGAACAGGGAATTCCTAAAAGAAGACATTTGAATGGCGATTCTCCTGCTTGCATTGGAGGAGCAAACAGGCATTTATGAACTGTCTATGGAGGGGACTTCGTGGCAAAGACCTGAAGGAGGCCTCCAGGAGGTGACAGCAATCCTTGGATGACAGCAAGCAAGAAAACAGGGCTCAGAGTCCTACTACCCCAAGGAACTGAATTCTGCCAACAACCATGTGAACCTGGAAGAGGGCTCCAACCTTCAGACGAGACCCTAGCCCTGGCTGACACCTTGATTTCAGCCTTGTGAGACCATGAGCTGGAAACCCAGCCATGCTGGACCAGGACTTCTGACCCACAGCACTGTTAGATAATAAGTGGGTGTTGTTTTAAGCTACTAAGTTTGTTGCAATTTGTCATGCAGCAATAGAAAATTGACACAGGCAGGAATGCTCTAGCTTGGGGAGGCATCATGGGAGGGATCTCCCAATGTGTACTGGTACATTTTTAAGGAAGGAGAGCCTATGATTTTTATATCAGGTCCAGAAAGGGATACATGAACTTAACATTAAGTGCAAGTAAGTTACTTGTTTCAAAATTAAAGAGCTGACATTTAAGATAAGAGGGCAGACTGACAAAGAAATCCTAAAGGTTGTATCATCCTCGATCTTTAAGTACTGAAAGAGGGAATAAAAGTGGAAAAGTGAGCCTCTTGTGTATGTACTGTGGTTATGTTAATGTAATCTTATGCCAGCCATGTGAGGGAGGTATTATTACTCCCACTTTATAAATGAGTAAGTAGGTTCAAAGAGGTTAAATTCCATTTCTAAGTCAGTAGTTCCCAAGCACCTACTCTACTCTAGGTGTTGAAAATATAATGTTAAAACACTTCCCAACAAGGAGTGTTATTCTATAGGAGAGTCATACGTTAATCAAGTAAACAAATGAATAGATAGTGAAGAAAATAAAGCAGAGGAATGAGATTGAGAGTCATGAGTGAGAGGAGGTGTTACTTTAAAACGGGGTGGTCGGGGAAGGCCTGAAGAAATAATATTTCTGTGGATGGACATGAAGGAGCAAGTCTCAAGAACAGCTGGGAAAAGCATGTTTCTAGGCAGAGAGCAGCAAGTGTAAAGGCAGGGAAATTAGGGCTTCTAAGAACAGAAGGAAGCCCAGCATAGAAGGAGGGCAGTGAACAAAGTGGAGAGGGTTTAAAGATGATGCTGAAGAGGTAGGCAGCTAGGAGCTGCCAGGGCTGGGACCAAACCTGGGTATGGCCAACTCCAAAGCCTGTGTATTTCCTACTACCTTTCTAATACCTGTGCAGAGTACGCCAATTAAACTAGGCAGAGTCGGAACAATTTTTTCTCAGAAGAAAAGGCTAGACTAGAATTAAATAAGCATATCTCAGACTAACAGCAATTCTGTGATTGAATGAAGAATAGTTATCTACCCAGTCTGAAATAGCTAAAAGTAGGACCTCCAGACAAAGGCCCTTCACCCACCACATGAAAAGTAGCAGGAACATAACTGGAGGCAAGGCTGGTTCTCCAAGGATGAGCCACAAACCTGATGGTAACGGCAGAAAGACTGAGTGTCCTGGGGAATGAGCTTATGTGCTCTTAAGGCTTTTTAATAGCAAGCTTACTCCTGTTTGTAAGTTAATTTTAAATTTACTTATGATATTTATAACCCAAAGCACCATTTCTCCAGTTAATTGTGATAACATTTACATGTGAAGTAAATGACTACCCTACAATTCCTGGGGATTTATGTCATGAGTCAAAACCTTGGCCACATCGATAAAAGTGTGAGCATTGATATAAGATAAGGCCTTTTGTTTTAGAAAAATGCCTTCAACAAAAGATATTCAGCATTTAAGAGCTGTTACAAGCCACAGTCTAACATTACTAGTCCCCTTTCATCGTATAAAGTAATTACATACACTTCTCTAACAAAATCTATTATTAATATGGGTTTTAAAGTTTAGCATCAGAATGGCATATACAAAACACATTGATTTCTTTATACAGGGATCACTAGTGTACCCTCAGTAATCGGTTAGAAACAAACCAACCAACAACAACAACAGAAAACAATGAACACTTGAGGAGACTAAAAAAATCTAAAATAATGCCTGAATACTTTCTACTTAAAAAAAGGTTGGTCACACTAAATAGACATATTCTTATTTCACTATCAGCATTACTATTACTTACTATTTTTATCAAGAAAAGGCAGTTTAGGTTCATCCCTAAAAATAAGTAGGAGTCATCAATCATAAACAAGCAGAAAATCAATTCTGGCCATGGGCTCACAGTAAACTTTTATTGCTGATTTTACACTTATATACCTCATAAAGTATGAATGTTAATTATTGTTTAATAACAGCCAATAATTTAGTTTCTGTAATGCAGAGAATGATGATTTTTAAAGATTTCTGTCCATTAAGTAATCAATCAGTCTAAGCTTGAAATATCAGGTAGATATTAAAAGCTATAAAAATTAGAGAAAAACTGATACACCATTCACTTCTGCTTTGGGCATTCACTTAAGGCAGAACCTTCTCTACCAGATCCCTTAAGTCATTTGGGTGTGCTACGAATTAGTTTTAAAAAGAAGTATCACTGAAAACATACTAGACTGTCATGCCTACTGTATTTGTGATGTTGTGATACGAACACAAACATTAGCTACAAGTATGACTTAAGATGTTGATATGCCAAAGAAGTTAGGCTATAGGCCAAGAACCTCCAACAGTGTCCCTGGCACTTGTTTTCCTAAAACAGTTACATGTACAGGCAAAGCAAAGTCTACATGCTTTTGCACAACATATACTCTGAGCAATATGCTTGCTTTCATGCAACATTAAAATAGCAAACATGACACTTATGGTTTTCTTCATAAATACAATGGGGCAGAGACACCTCCTCAGCTGTTGCAACTGACTTTTCTCTTCTACTTGCACTTTTAGTTGACAAGGTAAGGAGGAAGGATGTCCCTCATTATTTCAAGAATGTGTGCTAAGGTATTTGGGGCGCAGCTTATGCTGAAGGCTGCAATTTGTCAATCTTACCAGAAGATGACATTTCTGTAGATGACATGAGGACAAATTCTTTTCAAAAAGTCACCTCAGTGTTTAACTTAAAACAAGGTATCTTTAGTAATATACAAAGAAAATATTCTCAATAATGCATGCTTTAAGGATCCATTTTCCTCATAAAATCTTTTGTAATACGTCATATTTTAAAGACCGAAGGTTGACCCTCTTATGGTAGGGAGTGAAAGGACTGGGTAATAGGCAGACAAAGATAGCAAAGATATCAAAAACATAACTCTGTAATAGTGTGCTTCCTTAGGGTATCCAACAAGATAACACCATCTGTCCTCCTTAGGAGATGTCAGACTACTATAATAACTTTCAACTTGGGTTTAAAAACGATACTTGTTCATCGTAGATATATTAAGCACATACGGAAAGAGAAGGGAAAGGAAAAGAAAACTCTACTCCTTTACCCCACTGCTGTCACACCACTGATCTGCCCTCTAAACGGTAACTAATCACCAACTTCAAGAGCCTTTTCTCAGATCCCTTCCTCCTTGACTTATATCCATCTCCTAGATATCCTCAACACAGAAATTTCTGCCTTCTAAAATGTTTACCTACTAATGATCTCAACTGTAACTATCACTTTATTATCTATCAAACCTACCTCTCTAGTACCAAACTTATCTCCCAAGATGCATCTTCACCTCACTGATTCTAATATCTGGAATCTGGTTTGTCAGCACTGTCAATAAGCTTCAAACCAAACACATTAGTTATTCCACCAAGACAAATGCTTCCGCAAATCCCTTATTTCTATTTATGGGGCCAAAATGTCACCACCTGGAACAGAATCCCAAGTTCTTCCCTTGACTCGTTGCTATCCTGGTCTGTGCTCTACATTCCATCCTTTACAGGCTTCTGGATTTTCTCCTTATAATGCTGTATCCATCAGTGATCTCTCTTTTACGTTCCTACCCACATTCGAGTATTCATTCTCTCTTAGCTAGACTACTTTATGAGCCTATTAATTTATCTCCTTACCACAAGTCTTTTTCTGCTCCAATTTATCTTTCACAAATTTGCAAAATTGATCTAAGTTACATCTATGATTATTTTACATTTCACCAAATCTTCAACAATTAATGAATTAAATATAGACTCTTTATCTTATCCCTCAGATATATATGGGTAAGTCTACCATGTTACAAAGAAAGTTGTTTTCTCCCATTTTTACAGAGACTTTTTCATAAGGCATGGACTGGTAGAAGATTAACAAAATTAAGATACAAGTAGTATATACTAAATAAGGATTAATGTGGGGAAAAAACTAGGCTTAACTACCTATCAGGATTCTTTATTTTAATTTTTTACGGCTAAATGAAACATTTAAGTCTTTTAATTAAAAATCCACAGTCCAGGATGCTGCCTTTTAGCCAGGGGTCAGAATAGCTGATTTCCAACTCATGTGAGTATGTTGGCACAAACTTCACAGTATATGTTTAAGAAAACCACACACACCTGTCTGATTAACAAATCAGTAAGGCTGAAGTACAGATAAATGAGGATATCTAAGAATTAAAGTGTATTGCTTTCGTTAAAAGAACTATCCAACAGTAAACCAATGCTTTAATGAAGAGTAAAACAATCCAATGAAAAGAAAGAAAAGTCACCTGGTCTGCCACTTAATAATTTCATAACTTTGCTCTACCTCAACTTGTAAAAATTTCTGGCCAATACTACTGATCACTTTTATCAATAGTAGATAAACAGGGAATAAGTATATTGCTTTAAAACATTAACTCAGGGCTTCCCTGGTGGCACAGTGGTTGAGAGTCCGCCTGCCGATGCAGGGGACACGGGTTCGTGCCCCGATCCGGGAAGATCCCACATGCCGCGGAGCGGCTGGGCCCGTGAGCCATGGCCGCTGAGCCTGCGCGTCCGGAGCCTGTGCTCCGCAACGGGAGAGGCCACAACAGTGAGAGGCCCGTGTACCGCAAAAACAACAACAACAACAACAAAACATTAACTCAACTTGAAAATTTAATATTACTCTAGTAGAAATGTGGCAGACACCACTATAGCAATTTCACATTAGTTCATATGCCTATTTGATTAACCTTTGTCTTCCTCACCAGACTAATTTTCAATAGAGCAGGGGCCATCTGTTTTAATATATTCTTGAAAGACACAAAAGTTAAACAAATAGAAACACATAGTGTTCTTGAACAGGAAGACTCAACATCATAAAGATGTCAGTTCTCCCAAAGTTAATTTAAAATGTGATACAATCCCAATAAAAAGAACACAGTCTTCCTGCCCAACCCCACCAGTAGGGCTAGACAAACTGTTTAAAATTCATTTGGAAGAACAGTAAAATAAAAATAAACCAAGAAAACTGGTTTACTGAAAATGAAGAGCAAGGATAGCTCTATCATATTTTAAAGCTTACTATAAAATATTTCTAATTAGGAGTGTGGTCCTAAAAAAGTGAGGTACTAATTCACGGACAGACTGATGAATGGAATAGAAAAGAAAATCTAAAATGAGACCCAACTGCATATGGAAATCGCTTTGATCATACACGTGAGCAAAATCCAAATGGGTTAAGAATGAAATTTTTTCTTAAACTATGCTTCAGAAATTTAAATGTGATTGCATGATTATTTCATACAAACTTAAAAACAATATAAAGATTCACCATTCTGCACTCTAATTTTCTCCATTTATCATCATTTCTAAGGTTCTGGCTTAGTTATCAAATTAGAACTGTTTTTCAGTAACGCTGTAATTATTCAAAAAACAAACCTTGCATAAAATACATTTTATGCTGACAAAAAAAGCAATTAAAAGTATAAAAGAACAGTGTATTTCCTTTTAAATCTCAACACTGAATAAGCCCTTCTTTAAATACTTCCAGAAAAAGATGATCATGATAAATAATGGAACTGGTTATTACAAAAAGCACACACATACTCTTTAGTGAATATCCCCCGAGGGCCAGTGGCTGTGCCCTGGTTAGCATCCAGTGCGTGTTTTTCCAGAATATTGCGGGCAGCTGGACTTAAACGGAACCTAAAGAAAACATGAAAATTAATGGAACCAATTAACACTTATATTTGATTCAAATATATCTAAATGTCCACAGTTTTGCTGATAATTAGAAAAATTAAAACCTAATAGAGCTAAAAGGACTCCCATAGATAGTGACAGTCAAATAAATTAATCTGTACTAACCTGGTTTATCTTACTATGAAAACATTTTCATACAAATTTAACTAGTTATTATTTCAAAACACTCTTTTAATAAGAATAAATATTCATAGGGAGAAAGCTTCTATTTTGACTAATCACTTTTCACATGGCTCCTCACCACATACATCAATAAGAAACTATGTTCTTTCATGGTTTTTTTTATTATAGTAAGATATATGTAAAATTTACCATTTTGAGGTGTTATAATTGAGTGGGATTAAGTACAATTACAATGTTGTACAACCATCACCACCACCCATCTCCAGAACTTTATCATTCTCCCAAAATGAAGCTCTGTACCAATTAAACAATAACTCCCCATCTCTCCCTCCTCCCAGCCCCTGGCAACCATCATTCTACTCTCTGTCCTTACTAATTTGACTACTCTAGGTAACTCATATAAGTGAAATCATTCATCATTTGTCCTTTTGTGATTGGTTTATTTTACCTAGCATATCTTCAAGGTTCATCCATGTTACAGGATGTGTCAGCATTTCCTTCCTTTTTAAGACTAACATTCCATTGTATATATATATATATATAGCACATTTTAGACATATGGGATGTTTCCATCTTTTGGCAATTGTGAATGCTGCTGCTATGAGCATAGGTATACAAATATCTCTTCAAGTCCCTGCTTTTAATTCTTTTGAGTATATCCAGAAAAGGAAGTGCTGGATAATATGGTAATTCTATTTTTAGTATTTTGAGGAACTGCAATTCTGTTTTCCAGAGTGACTGTACCATTTTACATTCCCACCAACAGTGCACAGAAATACTAATTTCTCTATATCCTCAGCAACACTTGTTATTTTCTGTTTTGGGTTTTTTTTTCTTGTTTTCAGAAAACAGCTATTTTAATTAGTGCGAAGTGATACCTCATTGTGGTTTTGATTTGCAGTTCCCTAACATCATTTTATGTGTTTACTGACCATCTGTACATCTTCTTTAGAAGAAATGCACACTTGAGTCCTCTGCCCATTTAAATTGGGTTGTTTTGTTGTTGTTGTTGAATTACATCCTAACATTTTTTCAAGTCCTTAGTATTTACATGCAAGCATTTTTACTTCATATATAAAGAAGAGAGGCAAACACAATTATGTTAATTCTATATAGACAAGGGAACTGAGACCCACACCAAAAGGTCACATGACTAAGTGTCTACTCTTCAAATAAGACCTTTAAGCCTAATAGCAAACACAAATAACTACACAGTCAGATTTTTAAAAATGAGTAAAACGGGCTAGATCCAGAAGTTTATAACTCCAAAAAGGAGGGGAACAAATGTGGCATTTTCTGCATTTCTGGGAAACAGCTCTAGCTGATGTGGGCTCAGTGGTACCAAATCTTCAGATTTTTCAAGAGAAACTGAAATTTTAGATTTTAATGTAAGATTAACTAGTAACAAACAAACTGAAAAAAAAATTTTAATCACTACATGGGCCGACACTGTGCAGGTTCACAGGTCAGCTGGTTTTTAAACTACACCATGGGGTTTCAGACCCACGTAAATTTCTAACGATGGATATTAACAAAATCACAGAGTATACTACCTTTGCAAAAGGGAAAAGAGCACTAAGTACAAAGCATCCATGAGCCTACCTTGTGATTTTCATGGAAAATAAAGAGGAGTCAAGGCAATGGAGTCAGAAATACTGTGTATGACAATGGAAAGTTAAAACTCAGTACTTCAAACACACTGGCAACTTCTTCTAACAAGAACTGACAATGGTAAATGACTGGAAAAAAATATAAAAATGAAAGCATCTGCATTTTTATTTACGCTCAAAAGCATTCTTAATAGGACCATTTTTCTAAAAAGAACTTTTTTTACAAAAAAAAGGAATTTCATATAATTATAGAGAATATTAAAATAAATAAATAAAACAATTTTCAGAGTCCATCGATTAAAGTTATGGAAAGCTAAAGTGAAACGATGTTTACTAAGTATCTGTGTTGTTACAGAACAACTGGACAAAAGTGAGCTCTAATACATGTCAGAAACTCAAATGCAGGGTAGTTAGAAAAGGAATGCATGTTAAAATGCTAATTTCACTTTATATCAGCTATACATTTGAAACTGTAATTCACATTACAGTAATTAGGATTCCACGAATGGGAACACAACATGAAATTTGGTACACTGAATTCCATTCTGGAATCCTAAAACCTGACTCAAGCTCAGTGGGGACACAGACTATTTGTCTTTTTCTCTACAAAGTGTACAGGGCCTTCACAGTACCTGGAATATAGTAGGTATTCAATACTATTTGTCTGTGGAATAAACAATGATGGTAAAATAATCATTCCTAGACCTCAGTTTCCTAAGAGAAAAAAAGGGAAGAGCAGCAACTTCCTACTTAATGTAAAAAGGTGTTTAAAAAGGATAATGATTAAAATACTCAAAAAGTTGCTGTAACTTTTTTTTTTTTAATAACATCATTCAAATAAACATACTCACTGCAGTTTTCCCGGTGTGTGTTCCCTTTTGACAGGGGTAGAAATCTGTGGTTCTGGTGAAGGGCAAGGCACTGATGGTTTTGAAGCTGGTGATGAAGGACCTATATCTTTGGGAATTTCAACATGCTTCCAATCTTCTCCTTCTTCAACTAGCAAACCAATTAGTGAACCTAGCCGTATATTTTTAGATCCTTCTGCAACCTGTATTTTAAAAAGAAAATAACTGCAGAGATGGAAAAACTCATGACTTCATGAAGTAGTTTATTCCTTGGAAATTCTGTACCAGTTAGAAATCTCTCTTAACGTGAGCTAAAATCTACATCTGAGCTAGCCTGCCTCCGCCTTTCATGTGCCTCGCCTACCTTCCTGCACTTATCCCCTTCTTCACCACTCTCTTCCCTCCTTCCAGTTACTGATTCTACCTCCTGAAAAAAAAAAAAAAAAACAACAAAACCTAGAATCTCTCCTCTTTCTGACAGGCTTCAAATATATAACAGCTACCATTACCATCTTCCTTTTGATGTCATTCAGTACAAATCCAAAACAGGAGTTGTAGTAACATATCGTAACTACTTGTCCTTCCTAGACAGTTTCCACAATGGCTTAGAGAATTCCAAGATTTCATAAGGGATTAACTCCTTCAAATAAGTCATATTTATGAAAATTAATTTAAAGTAAGAGCTTTTCAGTAAACTTAGTCTGGAAAAAAGGACGTCCTATTGTATAGACAGAATTGGTTAACTACTGTGGTTAATAATGTTAAATATACTTTCCATATTTCTCTATATTTAATTTCTTCCCTGTATGTATATTTGCAAGACCTAAGAAATAAAATAAAAACCTCATGAATTTTCTGTAAGTTCATGAGAAACATGGTGGTGTCTCAGCTGACCACTTTTTCATAGATAATGCCAACTAAAAACATAAATAAGATTGAAGATGATTTTTTTTAACTCAAATATATTTTAAGCATTTCAACAGCATTAATTTATAAAGAAAGAGTTGATTCTTATTTACTTATTAAAAGAAGTCCCTAGAGAACCTTTAGATGATAATATAAATTCAGTACTGGAAGAAAATGTCATTCCTTCAAAGTTTTCTATTGTTCCCTTTCAATTACTTTAAATAAGGTTCATTAGAGATGTAATCTAATGAATAATAGAATGACAGACTGCAGGACAGTCACTAATATAGTAATTATAAGTAAAAGCGTAACTCTTAGAATGGGTTTGACATTTTCTAAGTAACAGTAATTTTCATGCTTATTTATATGTGCTCTATTAAAATAATAAGGCATAAATTCTGAGAGTTAGGAAGTTTTCTAAGTTTACTAACTACTGATAGAGAAGAACAGTAAATATATATAAGAAATGGGTATATAAAACTAAATAAGGGCGGGCTTCCCTGGTGGCGCAGTGGTTGAGAATCTGCCTGCCGATGCAGGGGACACGGGTTCGTGCCCCGGTCCGGGAAGATCCCACATGCTGCGGAGCGGCTGGGCCCGTGAGCCATGGCCACTGAGCCTGCGCGTCTGGAGCCTGTGCTCCGCAACGGGAGAGGCCACAACAGTGAGAGGCCCGCATACCGGAAAAAAAAAAACAAAACAAAACTAAATAAGGATGTTTAATGAATTGTGGCTGAGGAAAGAAAAATGCTAAACAACCCAAGAACAATTTGTTTAGTTGTTTGTCACATACTAAAAAGTTTCACTTCTGTGGACTGCTCATTTTGCTTTACTATGTCAAAAAGATGAGTTAAGATTACTAATGGGTTAACACTTTTTCTTCTTCTGAAAATGTCTATTTACCTGCTTCTGAACTGCTGACTCAAAGTCACAAAGTAAAATGATCAATTTTCTAAAAAAATTGATAGAAAAAAGCATTAAGTGATGTGACGTACACTTGATGTTAATTCCTATCAAAACCGAACCAGAAATAGGATCAATATCCAAGTTCAAAGAACCTCACTCAAATAAAAAGCATTCTTTAAAAAAAGGAAAGTTTTATTTTAAAAATATCAATAGGTTTCTAAAACCTGAATCAGATACTATATAGAATCTGAAACTGACACCTCACCTCATTTACTACAATAAATCATATAAATGATTCCGTATATACCCTACTTATTGACACCTTCACAAGTGGGCAATAATGAGCATTTAGTATCATTTCCATTTTTACCATATCTAAATATCAAGTAAATTTTATTTTTAACTACTCATATTTTTCCATTAAAAAATGACATGATGCAACATGAAATCCAAATACCATGAACAATGATATACTACCACACAACTTGAACATATTAATAGAAGTTATAAGAAAATAATGCCTATTATAGTTCCATTTAAAGTCATTAAGATCACTATACAAATTTAAAATCACTTCTCTTTTTCTATTCCCTTAGTGTAGTAAGAGATCTTTTAGAGGTGTGCTAGTTTCCTGTAGACATTTGCTTATATTGTGGTCAGCAAATATTTAAAATTGGTGTAGACTCAGTAACGGAAGAATATGCTCTTTTCAAAACTGTGCTGAGAAACCAAATGAGCCTTTGTTACTGCTCCCTCTGAGTTAGTACTGTGGGTGCGCTCTGCTCCACTACAGCATCTGGAGCTTTGTGACACCTCAGAGGCCCAGGTCTTTTCCCAGGCATTTGACTTACTTGATCAAAATTCTCCCTTACTCTTGTGTCACTGATTTAATATTAAATGCAAGATTTTTACACTTAGTTCTGCTGAAACAGCCCATTAATGCTCAAATATTGGATCTGGAGTCTGTCATTTAAACTACTAGCCTTCCCTCGCAGTTTTCTATAGGCTCCCTGGGCTTCAATGCTGGCTCTGCTACTTACTAGTTATGTGACCTTGGTGAGGTTTCTTTATCTCACCATGCCTGTTTCTTCATCTGTAAAATGGAAATAATAATAGTAACTACTTCACAGAATTATCATAAGAAATAAATAAGTTATATACAAGACACTCAGAATAGTACCAGACATCTAGTGAGTACTACATAAATTGGAAAGATGCTATTATTATGATTTTGGTGGTGGTGTTTTCCTCCAAGTTATTTTTAAAACAAATATATACTCAACATGGATCAAGACTGAACTACAGAGGAGTGTCCCCATTGGGAAGGGCTGGAAATTCATACCGAAAGGCCCAGCATGAGGCTGGGTAAACAGCGACATGTGAGACATTGAGACAAACTATTTCTGTGACAAACTATTTCTCAATATACATATACCTATAGAGTCTGAATTCTATCCCTAGGCCCAGACCCCTGGTATGAGTCCTCTTTACCAGAGACATCCCCCAAAGCTGAAATGTATTATCTGCAAATGTGCTAAATACAGCCCCCTTAATAAGCTCCAGTGTACCCAAGGATATGAGATGCTCAAGACACAAAATATCTACAGCAGTATTTCCCAACAGAGAAATTGTTTGAGAGGGTTCATTCCATTAAAGGTGCTGGTAAATACTGTCTGTTTTGATTCCGACATTAAAAAATAATCAGTAAGTTAAGAAATTATTTAAATATTTTTCTTCTTTAAAACAGAACAGTTAGAGAGCTGCTAAGTGAGTACTGAAGGAGCATGCACAATGGTTAGTGGAGATAAGCTGAGTCACATGATTGGCTTAGTTGGTTTGAAAACAGTACAGATTTTCCATCACAGTTTGAACCATTATACAGTTTTAACTTGTTTTTATTCTTTAATATATATATTTAACTTACATGCACAATGAACTTTGGTTTAAAAGGAAGACACATAGAAACAATGAAGCAAAAAACAAATCAATGACAAGCTAAAATGCAGAGGGGAGAAGAGACATCCATTAAGTCCTTGAATACCAGTTTGCCTGGTACTCAAGTGCCGGGCACTGTTCTAGCACAGTATTAACTCATTTAATTCTCTTAAAAACCTTATGAAGTGCTATTATTATTCCCACTTACAGATAAGGAAACTGAGGCAGAGAAAGGTTAAATAACTTGCTCAAGATCACAGGGCTAGTTAGCAAGGAGCCAATGCAGTGTGACACTAGAGCCAACATTCAATATGATCAGTACCCAATCTGTAAATTACATTCGCTCAATCAAAATGATCATACAGCACCTCAAGACAGGGCTACTATTTTTACAAAGAAGCTTAAAAAAGAAGAGTAGATTATAAATGATTTAGCTTTTAATTCATGGGGAACAGCCTCATTTACTACTTCAATGTCATTTACCCATTTCAGTATAAAAAAAATTAGAACTGAGAGTATCTCCCAATTAGAACTTGCTCTGAGCTTCGAGAGGGTATTTTCTCAGTTAAAAATATTACAGTCTACATAGAAGATTCAACTGAAGGTCTTACAACTTCAAATTTCAACCATTAACTTTCAAACTACAAAATGCAACGCTGAAGGAGACTGCAGGCAATTTAATAAAAAATAATGGAGGGGAGGAGGGAATCTAACAAAAAAATAAAACCTTATTGAAAAAAATCCATTCTTTCGAAAACACCAGTGACACAGTACTGGAGTGAGAAACAATCAAGAAATTGATTGAATTTGAGGAACAATACCAAAAATAATTATGATCTGTTGTTTTTGTAATATTCAGATGATCAATAAAGAGTTTTTTAAAAATCTGTTTTAATATCCATGGATGGTAGGTTTTAGAAAGAGTTCTGGTTTTGAAAATTGTTTTGAAGAGTAACGGCCTACCAATAAATGAATGTATTGCCAGTCAATAAACTAAAATTTTCTAAAATTATGTAAGTTTAAATTTTTTTTAATTATATAAGTTTAAATAATCCTAACATCCTACGCCCTCTTCACCCTCAAAAGTATCCTGACTTGTATGACAAATTATATAGTAACCCTAAATACATTTGAAGCCAAACTACACAATCTCTAATAAACTCTCCAAAAATGTCATCCTAATATTCTATTACATTACCATTTAAAACACCTGCTATCCAATTTGCTGAATAAATTTAAGACTAAACTTATGAACTGATATATGTGTAATAATTTAAGGTTTTTGCATGACAACTTACTAGTGATTAAATGAGAATTTAACAACTCTCCAATTAACTTAATTGGAAATAAATCATAAAATTATCTACACTGATACCAATTATTCTTTATTAATATTATTAAGAGCTTCTAAGCTTTTTTTCTGGCTCTAACTGAAATGTAATAATATTATTTTACATTTAAAATGGAATTCAGATGTAAAAGTTATGAGTACAAAGAAAAGAATAAAATTGGGAGGAGAGGGAGAGTATAAAAACCTCTCACAGACTATGGAAATAAATCCCTATGAAGAGCAAAATAGGTTATAATTCCTAATCTTTCAAAATGTGGGCAAACTAAAAACTAGAGTTTTATATCATCACTTGCCTTTTAACAAGCTCAATTATCCAACTCGTTGATTCCGAAAGTAAAAATCTCTTACATGTATCCCTTTAAAAATCATTTATTATGTGCGCTAAAATATGAGAATTATTCCACAATGAAAGACAAAGTTGTAACTTGCTAGTGGGGTGGTTGAGAATGGAGTGGGGTGAAAGGCTAAAAAAAAAGACAAAAACAAAACACTATCAGTAAAACGACTGTAATTTTTTCCTCCATTTTTTTCCCCATAAAATTGCACACATTGTGACATGAATATACTCTTATTCCTATTATCCAAAATGCATGTGGAATAATAATAAAGCACAAAGCCCTAAACTACATACAGTCTTTGGCAAGGAAATAGCTATTTGTGCCGCTAAAGCTGCTGTCAATCACCCCCCCACACACACCGCTTCAGAGCTCTGGGGCCAGATGAACAGTCACTACTGACCTATATGACATCATTAGTAACCTGAAATGCATTACTAAGCACCTGAGTGGAGAATGCTGTCAATTCTGGAAGACATTCACAGCCGAACAATCCAGAACTACGGCCAAAAACACAGCTTGCCAAAAGCACACACAATAAAATGTAGTTGCATTTATTACATATAGTAATTCAAACAACCTTTTTCCTTTTCAAAATGCTGCATAAATTAGTGAAAGAAACTACTTTTGGTATGAACATTTATTTTTTCCTAGTTATAAAGGTACAGAAATTTTAGCCTTCCATTCATATTTCCTCCTAGGAAGTATATGTTCAACAATGTGTTTTAACATGGCTATTAATATCGAAGATGACAAGTAAAGGAAGTTTGACAAATTAGAATGTAAAAAATGAAATATCAAGTATGGCATCCCAAGGTATTGTCTTTGAATACAATGTATGAAGGAAGGCATTATATGCATGGTCAAAGCAGAGGTAAGCTGGTAGCCCAGAATTAAAACCACAACAACAATGGACTACTAATAGATGTGCAGCTTATCTGTACAAATCAAACTACAGAGGCACAAATGGATGCTTAGTGTCTAGTCACAACCAACACAAAGTATTAGACAAATATACAGACTGAAATGGGGGCTTATGGTCACCAAGACCGAATGAATAACTGTAATAAGAATGGGAACAGTGATATTTATTGACACCTGGTGGGTGATAGGTCTTGTGATGAGTGTATATGCATTATCTCACTCAATCTCTACTACTACCCCATGACCTAGGTATTATAGTTATCTCCACTTTATTATGAAGGTTAAAGAATTTGCCAATCATGACATAACTAGTAACCCGCAGAACTTATTAGCTATATGAATCAGGCAGCAGTGTGACTCCAGAGCTTACAATCTTAGCTCCTATACCATGCTATTAAATGTCCTACACGTTAAGAAACAAACATGCTCCATCAGTGAGTATACCATGTAACCTTAAACAGGCTTTAAGCATTTTATTTTACTTTACTTTTCACATAAATTCTAATATTCCATTATAAAAATAACATGCCTATTAAAGAAAATTTAGAATATAGAGAAAAACAGAAAAAAACAGAGCAGGAGAATCACTTAGTTCCACTACCCAGGGACAAATAAATACTCAAATTTTTATAACACTTCTTCCTAATCTTTTCCGTACTTATGTTTTTATTTAAAGTTCTACAAGATTGTAATCACTGTCCACACACAATTGTAAAAGTATTTTTCCAAAAATTTTTTGAATTTTTGTTAACTTATAAAGAAATCACATTTTTTTCCTAGAAACAATTTTTCATTGGCTACATGATATTCCGTATTTCCTTCCATTAATTAAGTAACCTCTCTTGTATTGCTACACATTTTGGTTGAAGGGTTGTACAAACTTCAGCTTGTAATAATGCCACTGAAGTATCCAAGTTACAGCTTCATATTTTTAATTAGTTATAAAGCAAAGTTTGTTCAGAGAAGAGCCTTCAAAATTACTGCAATGTATTAAAATTTAGATCTAAAAGGAAATGACTTTGGTGTTGCTAGACCCACAAGTATATTTTCTTTTGCTCATGAAACAGAAAATATGCTATCAAAAGATAAGATTGTCAAATATATTCAAGTATATGAAATATTCCATACACATATCTTTTTATATAATTGTATTTTAAAATAATTATAAAAATGTAAAGGATGAATAAAACTGTAAGAAAGAGTAAGAAGTAGACCAGGACACTGAGTGTGGCTATGAAACCCACAAGCAAGACTCTGCATAGGACGACTTCAAATAGTCTCATCTAGAGAAAGGAGCTGAGCACACAGTCACTTTATACACTTTCCAGGTTTCGGAGTCCTGGGGATAGATGAAGACAGGGTTTCTTGCTTTCATGAGATTAGAGTAAAACATTTCTTTTTAAAATTTTACCAACTATAAACTTGGAAATTACTAGCTCTAAGCTTTAACCTATTGCTTTCTTTGTCTTCAAATTCCACCTCAAATAGACTTCTCTCATCCCTCAGGCCAGAATGCTTCTCATTTTCCACTAGGGAACCCAAAACACTGAGTATCTTTATCATGGTTTAAATAGTTCTATGTTGTTTGATCATTACTGGCTACTATTGGACCTTAACACTAAAATATTTTAAACATCTGAATTTAAAATGTATTATGTATACTATAACACTATAAACAAAGAGGTAAAAATAAACAGTAACTCAATTTCAAGGAACTTTACATTTAAGAAATCTTCATCCTGTTGAAGGCAATCAAAATAAAAACTTACCACTATTTTGGCCAAGATGCCATCATCACTTGCATCTAAGGTAACCACAGCTTTGTCAGTCTCTATTTCACATAAGGCATCTCCAGTACTGACAGCTTCACCTACAAAACAAGACTGGGTTTGTTTTGTTTTTTAAAATATGAATATTAGTTATGTGAGATGGTGTGTGTAAAGTGTGTAAAACACGATAAGTACCAAAACACTCAACAGCTATTTCTGGGCTGTGGAATTACAAGTAATTTTCATATTGCGCGTGTGTTTCTGTGGTGTATATGTGTACACTTTGTTGCATTTTCCAAAAGCTCAATAATGGACCTAAATTATATCTGTTATAATAAAAAAGTGTATAGAGATTATTAAGCAAACATTAAAAATGAAATCGCATTTCATAGAGAATAGCAAGGGATGCATATCTTCCTCCAAACAAATCAATTCCAGACTCTATATTTCTTCCTTTTTAATACATTTTGATTATTATTCCTTAAGAAGACAGTTTTACAATTAATAACACCTCTGGGTTAACACTGTAGGCGAGTTCAGAAACCCTGTCGGCACCACAGAGCACAAATGAATAAAAACATATTAAGCATAAAGAGAGAAAATCAAAAACACAGCTAAGGTCAAATAAGAAACACTTCTGTGCAACAGAAACAGTATAGATATTCAAAAATGCTAAGCAGGACCTGACTTGCTGGTTTCTGGAGCTAAAAGCAGGTTGTGGGGAAGAAGGGTGAAGTACAGTAGTTTCCTTTGGAGCAAAGGGAACTAAAAGTGGCCTGCTGAAGCAGGGGACTCAAATCGATTCTCTGCTTAAAGCTAGGGCTGGCTACAACCAAAACCTTTGACTAGAACTATGGCTTTACATCAGAAATGCGGGTCTAAGAAGGTAGGGAACAAAAACACTACCTCAATACCAGAACAGAGTCAAGCCACCCTCTGGTTCCATTACTTTATCTGCCAGTATCCCAAATATCAATAGCAAAATCCCTAGATTGAGGGGTGGGGAAAGGGAGACTAAGGGGACAGGTGGGAAGACATCGAAACTAAAACATAAACATTCTACTCAAAAGTAAATTGCAAAACAAAGTTCCAAAACATGAAGAAATTTAATGCTAAGAAAGAAAACCACAAAAATCAGTAATTGGAACAGAAATTCATTTCAGATGCAATCCATTTAGTGCAACCCACCAAAGATTTTAAAATAAGTATCTTAAGGATGTTCAGAAATAGAAATGAAGGTGTAAGATCCATCACAAGAACAAGAGATAAAAAAGAAAAATAATGTACAGACATAAAGCACCATCAGGTTGAAAGGAAAAAAACTGATTAGAAATCTTGGAAATGAAAAATACAATGAATGAAACAACAAGAAACAATCAATGGGATATATTCTACAGTCGACACAGTGAAAGAATGATTTAGTAAATTAAAGATAGCTTCAATGAACTACCTGGAACTTAATATAGGCAGACAAAAAGACAAGTAGAAAAGAGCAGTTAAGGGACATAAATTGAGGCTGCAGTGTTTTGTCCAGTGGAGTTCCAAGGGAAGAGATGGGAGAGAATAGTGGACAAGCAATACTTGAAGAGATAATTGCTGAGAATTTCCCAGAGGTGAAAAGAGATATATATCTTCAAAATGAAAGGATACTGAATGAGTTTAGAGTGTGGTTATCTATAGTGTATTGACTAGGAGGGGGCACAGGGAGCCTTGGAACTTGCTGGAAATATTCTGTATCTTGACTAGGTGTTGGTAACCTGGATATATGTGTATGTAAAAATTAATTGAGCTTACACTTTGTGCAGGTAATACCTTGATAAGAAGAATTAAACAGAAAAAAAAGAGTATTAGACTGTATAAACATGACTCCACATCATACACTGTATAGAAATTACATACTTTCAACAATTGAAACACAATCTTACAAGCTATCAGAGGGAAAAAAATAGATTACCTCAATGGAATGACAGACTGAGAGCACACTTCTCAGCAGCTGCAATAGAGGTCAGAAGACAACGGAGTAATATCTTCAAAAAGCTGAGGAAAAATAACTATCTAGAATTTTATATGCAGCCAAACCATCATTCAAGAACGAAGGAAAAGTTCAGACATATAAAAGCTAAGAAAATTTACCACTTACTGATGAGCTATTACAAAATGCAGTTTATCAAAAAGAAAGGTAGACACAGAGGGGACACATGGGCTACACAAAACAAGTTACCACAGAAACTGATAAAGTGTTAACTATTAATCATTTAAAAGGTAATTTCTGAAGGGTTAAAAAAGTTTACAACTCAAACATTAAAAAAATAAGACGGATAATGATATTTTTAGGTGATAAAACATGCTAAGAACTTTGATACAGATAGGAGGAAAAAAATACTGGATAATTCTAGACTGCACTGGCAAAATATAATTAAATATGTATCCTAAAAACTTAATGGTGTACACCAAAAAATATAAAATTGGAAATATAACCTACAGCATTCATAAAAACAGGAAATATAGAAAATAACAAAAACTATTATCCAACTGAAGGCAGATGCATGAAAAGAAAAAAGCAAAGGATAAAAACAGAAAACACAAAAATGGTAGAAGTCCAAACATATCAGTAATTACAATTAACATAAATGGATTAAAACCACCGACTAAAAGACATTATCAAAATGAATAAAAAAATAAAATCTAGTTAAATGTTGCTTATAAGAGACAGACATAAACAAAAACAGAATAAAAAGTAAGATATAGAAAAATGTGAAGCATACAAATACACCCCCTCACATATACACCAAAAAAAAGCTGGTACAGCAATATGAATAGGCACACTCAATAAAAGAACATGAAGGAAAATCTACAACACTGACATAACAAATATGCTCTAAAAGTTCACTGTACTGAAACTCCTTCACTGTATATCAAGATATTCACACAGATGGTTATACTATATCTCAGTTAAAATAGTTCAGAACCACCAATACAAACTATTTTAATGAAATAAACTTATCTGTTAGATATTTATCAAACACCTGAAAGGTGCTCAGTCTAACCCCAAAGAGATTTTCCTACTCAACCAATATTTACTGAAAATGTATTAGAGCACTGAGGATACAGCAATGGGAGGAAAAATATGGTTAAGATTTCTGACCTCAAGAAGCATCCTTACTATCTCGTGACAAATTAATTAGAAATAACAGTGGAATTAGGTGAAGTCAGGATGGTATGGGAACCCTCAGCAGGGGTATCTAATTCAGTTTTTGAAAGGCGAGAGCAGCCTTCCTTAAAAGAAAAAAAAGACATCTAGTCTGAGCCTGAAAAGATGAGGAGGAGACAATCAAGTAAAGGGGCGAGTGATCCAGGCAGAAGACACAACACAACTGAAGCTCTCAAGGCGAAAGAAAACAGGAAACTTCGGAGGATCTGGCTAATACTACCTGAGAGAAGTGATGAGAGATTAGGCTGGTGAGGTAAGCAGGAATCCCACCCAAAAAGGAAACTTGTCTGTCATACAGAGAAAGCTATGGTGCCAGATTATACAATCTCACATCACTTCTTTATATGACAGATGTCTTAGGGCAGTTAAGACAGATTATATTTCAAAAGGAAAGGAATCACACCCTAATATGTTTCTGCTGTAACCATGGAAAAAACAATTGAACCAGGCAACCTAGCAATTAAATACTTCTTTTAGACACCTAGAAAAGAAATTCTGGCCATAGGAAAACAATAAAATAATGTTTTATCACTTGTGCTTGCCTATTTCAAATTCCAACCACCCTTTGAGAATGACTCACAAATTCTACCTCAGCCATAGATCAACCTAGATGATTTTGTTCCTACTCCTGAATTCCTACGGTAATTGTAATTAATTAGAAATGAATCACAAATTGTACTCTGAAATGTTTTGTTAACTGCTATTAATTACTTTTTAAAAAATTGGTTTTCTTCTATTTACCAAACTATGAGCTTCTTCATAATAGGAACAGGACACACTTTAAGCATTTTACATTCTACCTCATTCCCCAGGACTCCAGCTATTGCCTCATACATAATAAGTTTGAGATTAAAACACTTCAGGAAAAAATTGCAATAATATCACAAGTCCTCATTTCCTCATAAGGTATACATCAAACTGTCCTTTATGTTTCTTTCAGTTCTAACATTTGATTTGTAGCATGTTTCTGACATTTAAAAACTTAGGTATCCTGTTTCCTTTTTATTTTGTTTTAATTAAAGGTACACCTATTCACAAAACATATATATATATATATATATATATATATATATATTAGCTACATGAGAATCCTGAGAGAGATAAAATGTAAAGAAACATAGAGAAAAGCATCTATTGTGTGGTGAACCTTCCCCAGGAACCACAGCAAGGTTTAAAACATTGTATTATTACATAAGGCACATTACCCCTAATATCACAAAACTAGGGCCCTATCTATCAATAATCAAACATAATGTGAATGCCAAAGAAAAATTTTGAGACAAATAACGAGCCATGAAGGTTCCAAATATACTCAGTGTCAGCCCTGGTCAACAATTCAGTGCTGTAACTTGGAAAACCTGCAAGGCACAGTAGTTAGAAGGAGCTCTTCCAACTCAGACACAGGTTTATTCCAAGCTCTGACACTTACTGGTAATCTTGACCAAGTTACTGAATCTCTCTGACTCTAAGGAAAGTTTTGAATGTGCAGCTATTACAAAAAAAAAATCATGGAACTGCACATGTTAACTCTTCACAAACCTCTTCAAATAACACTTCACAACATCTTTAGATTAAAAAGTTAGGTATGTTATTAATAACCATTAAGAACCAAGACTCATTCTAGCTCCCTACTCCATACGCCATCATTTCAGACAGATCATTCAACAACATACAGTATATAAGGCATTTATAAGTAAGCACTGGGTATAAACAAAACAATAAGAGAGGGTTCTGTTCACAACAAGTTCAGAGTCTAGAGGAGAAGACTTAGAAGCTAGCACAGAGCATCATGGCTGGTGTGAGGTGACAGACGGCTCCTCAGCTGCCACGTTGAGGGCTGACTGGTTGTGGAAGGAGATGGCAGCCTTGCTGTGTTCCTGCGGGTCCCTGTGCCATCTCCTCGTGGTGCGTGTCAGCAGCCGAGGTGGAGCGGGCCCGGAGCGAGAGTGCGGGCCCCAGGAGGGGCCAGAGCAGAGGCCCGCCCGGGGGCCGCTCCCCAGCACCGAAGCCAGCATCATCATCATCCTGTGCCTTTGTCCAGGTGGGCAGCTGCCAGAGCTGAGGACTGGAGTACACAGAGGCTTCCCTTTCTCTTTTAAATTCTGGGTATGAAGTGTAGTCTTGATCAAACGCAGTTAATGGTGATGTTTATCAACTAAACACATCCTATGACTTTCACAAAATAATCTCGTTCTGCCCAAAGTTAAGAATAAAAGTCTTTATTTAAAAGGTGTGTGTGGTGGTAATGGTGCACATCTACATGAACATTAAAGAAAGAAACCTCTTCTCAGTGCTAAGGTGAACCATAATGACACCTATGATTAGAGACAAAGATAATTCAATCGTATATCAACAAATATTTACTGGCTGCCCCTATGTGCATGACACTGTGCAAGACCCTATGGCAAAAAAAATAATAAAATAAGACAGAGTCTGACTGAGGAAGAGTACCAACAAGCAGGCAATGCCAATCTCATCCAGTCAGTGCCTACGGCAGCGTGGGAGGATAGAGAAGGGGCCCCTAGTCAGTGTTTGCCAACTCTTTTCATCACACACGAAAAGATATTACTTGCATGGCCCAAGACCCCAGGCAACTCGGCTCCTAGGGCATCCTGCTCTGAGGACTCAAGGCAGGAGTAGTTGTTTGAGAAGGAAACTGCTAGGCAAAGTTAACCTCCCTTACATCCTTCTGGCTCTTACATTTCACTACATTACCCATTTCAAATGCCCAACTCACATGTGGCTAGTGGTTACTACACTGGACAGTGTAGACACGGAACATTTCCATCACTACAGGAAGCTCTATTGAATAATACTGTAATCTCACCAATTCCACTCACCAATTTATAATTCTGACATAATAGAAATATTAACAATAAATGTAAAAAAGCATAATGATGGAATGCTATTCAGCAACAAAAGGAATGAACTGTTGATCCATGCTACAACATGGATGAATTGCAAAATCATGCTAAATCAAAGAAGCCAGTCACATAAGACTTCATAATACATGATTCTATTTACATAAAATGCCCAGAAAAGGTAAATTTTTAGAGATAGAAAGCAGATCAAGATAGGGATAAGAGAAAGAAGTGACTGCAATGAAGCACTAGGGAGTTTTGGGGGTGATATAAATGTTTTAAAGTTGGATTTTGGTGATGGCTGAAGAACTATATATTCACTAAAAAATCACTGAATTGAGCACTTAAAATAGGTGAATGTTATAGTGTGTAAATTATACCTCAAAAGCTGTTAAAATAGTAGTGTACTGAAAAAACACGGAAGTTATCTGTGAAATGCACACTTCGGAAGTTTTCCATTTTAGCATCCAAACATGTATACAAATCCCCAGAAATAACAGAAACCAAAGCCTCATCTACAATAGAAGCCAGAGACCCATTTAACTCTCTAGTGGCACCTGGTGATAACAATTCAAATAGTGATCAACACCTTCAAGACAGTTTTACTTCTGAATTTTACACACTGTATTAATTATACAATCTAAGATTTACACAAAAATTGTTTTACATATTCAGGATTCCCAGTCACATGAAAAAAGGAAAGCCCACATAAAATGACTGTCTCTGAAGGATAACAAACCCCAAGAGCAGCAGCAGTAACATGGCTAATGAAGCAAGTTCTACGTCTGTTCCAGACAATGTGTGGCCAAGTACCTCATGTAACTATCTCGGTCTAGTTTTGTTTAAGCTCTTAAATATCTCAAGAAAGGAAACAATGTTTTTCATACCCTCAAATATTCTCTCACAAAAGGGCAGAACAAGAATATTTTCTTCCTTTTTGTTATTTTAACAGATATGACCTTACAACTGATGAAAAAATAATCTATATACACTTTAATTAAACTAAAAATAATCTGACACACACTTCCCCCACCAAATAACAAGCTTGTAATAAAAATGTGGAACGTGGCTCAATTCACCTTTCAGGTTTTGAAACCGTACATGTTACCTGGCACTTTTGAACTGTTTTCCCTACTAACTTAATAATGCTATTCTTTACTTAATCCTCAGACTGAAATTAAGTATTCTAATATTCATTACAAAACTACTTTTCTAACATTCATTAGATCAACAAAGATGGGAATAATTTATATGCTATATTATTGCATGTTTCCATGTGATGAGACAGGTTATCAAGAGGATGTGACCACTTAGCTGGGCAAGAGCAACCGGAGGTCCCTCACCCCCTCCCCATCCGTGAAATGTGTGCTCCGCTTGCCTTCCCAGTGCTGGAAGCTGCCGAAGGACATAGCCTTGAGATAGTACTGTGGTGCTGAGACCACCTGGACAGTATACGTGATCAAGCCCAGTTAAGGCCTCTGTATACTTTTAAGATTCTGGCAGGCAGTGTGGGGATCTACCCATCTTGTGGCTGCCAGAGGCAAGCCTCACATGAAAGTCCCCTTGCTTATTAAACCTGCCACCTATCAACCTGGAGCCTCTTTCTTCCATCTCCATCTCTCCCTACGCTCCATGTATGGGGCCAATTTCAGATTACACCCAGGAAGCTCCTGAGGAGGTTGTGATACAGCACTATGACTTCAAAAAAGAAAAGGAAACTGAGTTATCACAGAATTCTAAAGTCAAGGATATATCTTAGAAATCATCTAATTCAACTCACTCCCAGATATTTCATGACAGAGTGGGAACCCCAAAGGACAAACCTAGACTAGAGTTCTTTTCACTGCACCCTTCTTGCCTTGGCTTAAAACAGACACACACACACACACACACACACACACACACAATTAGTAACAGTTGTGAATTACGGAGTCTCAGATTTTCAAGAAACCTTAAAGGTTTGTAAGACCGAACTGCCATCCACTAAAGGTTATCAGATCATTAGCATTAGCTTAAAAATAAACTAGATTCAAAATTAGATACAACACTATTCTTTTTCATGAAAAAAATTTCAATCCCCTTAATGTTTGAAGGTCTAAACTCAGTTTTAAATAACAGTGACCATACAATAAAGATCTCAAGATAAAAATTTTTAAAAACATAGCTAATGAGAAAGAAAGGTATATATAAAAAGTTTTCTTGTAGAATATAAATTTTTTGTTTTGTTTTGTTATTTTTTTTTTTTGTGGTATGCGGGCCTTCCTCTGCTGGGGCCTCTCCCGTTGCGGGGGACAGGCACCGGACGGGCAGGCGCT
>NC_041229.1:86947523-86950315 GCF_002837175.3 Physeter macrocephalus | reverse complement strand
GACCGGGGCGCGAACCCGGTTCCCCTGCATCGGCAGGCGGACGCGCAACCACTGCGCCACCAGGGAAGCCCATATAAATGTTTTTAATACATAATGACTGAACCAAGTAATGTACCAAGCACCAAACACACTTAGACATATATAGTCATACCCATGTGTACAATACATAAATGTTAAAGAACTAAATTATGAGGGACTTCCCTGGTGGTCCAGTAGTTAAGACTCCCAATGCAGGGGGCCCGGGTTCGATCCCTGGTCAGGGAACTAGATTCTGCAACTAAGAGCCTGCATGCTGCAACTAAAAGATTCCCGCATGCCGCAACTAAAGATCCCACACACCACTACAAAGATGCCGGGTGCTGCACTAAGACCCAGAGCAGCCAAATAAATAAATAAGTAAATATTTTTTAAAAAAATCTTTAAAAAAAGAACTAAATTATGCTCAAAAAAATCACAAAGGTGATGAACTAAAAACGAAGCCAGTGAATTATGGAGAACCAACAATTTAGACTGCTCTCAATTACTTATGTGTACTGGTAAACAACATTTCTCCTGAGTTGGCAGAACACGGAATTTTAAAAGCAACCTTAAAGGAAACAGGCTCCAGGGGCTTAAAGTACACCCTGGCTTGTCCTGCATGAAAACAGCACATGTAATCAAAAGGAAAAAGAACAGAATGATGAAACCATTTGTCTCCTGGCTCTGCATTATACTCACCATATTCTAATGGGTGTGAATAACTTCTCAGACTGCCAGCAAACTAGAAGTCTGAGAGATAAAAGTGGTCCAAAGAATCCTCCTATCTACTTGCCTATCAAGGTCTCAAAGTGTGAAGAAATTTAATCTTTTTATAATAATCCTAAAAGGCTGGTCTGTGTCTGAATCATTATTTAATGACACCAACACTCTATCATACTGGATATGGAAAGAGCCAAAGCTCTGTAATTCATCAGGAAAAAGAAACTTAAAAATAGATTCCAACTGACTGCATTATTTATAAAGGTGAAACTTTCTTAGATACTGATAATTATTTTAGAAGATGGCAGCAGCCATGTAGAGCCGATTGCTCAAAATGCTTCCTAATGAAGCACTCTTTCATTTATATGACATATGTATTTCTCAAATTCTAGAAAACTCTGCCATTTTTTTTGTTGAATATTACCTCTTCCTCATTCTCTTTTTTTTTTTCCTCTGGAATTCTTCCTATTGGGTTAGTAGAGGATTCTCATTTTATTCTTCGTGTCTTAGCTTCTCTGTTATATTCTCTACTGCTTTATCTATTGCTGCTGCATGCAGGCTAACAGGTTGGACTTCACGAATCCTTTGGTAAGACACGTCTAATCACACTTCAACCCAACCTTGAGTTTTTCATTTTCTAATTTTAGAGACAACATTTTTCATTCCTAGAAGTTCTATTTGTTCTTTTCAAATCTGTCTGGACTTTTTGGATAGTGTTTGTCTTTTTGCATATTTTCAATTCCTTCTCTTACACGTTTTGTCGTTTCAAACATACGTTTTTATGTATCTAGTAATTCCAATTAGCTGAAGTTCCTGGAGATCTAATCCTGTTGCTTGTTATGCCTAATAACGTTTGCCCCTAAAGGGCAGCTTCCATGTCAATTATTAAATTTGGAACTGTGAATTTGTGGTTAAGTGGGACTTTAACTGGGAATCTTGTGTGAGTTGGATTAGGGACTATGTTCTTCCAGAATAATGGCTTCTGCCAAGTAATCAAGGAAGATTATCAGCCCAGGACCACTTTACCTTTACTTAGGGGTTCCCAGAAAATGCAAATACTACAAATCTGAACCCCAAAGCCTCATGGAGAAATGCCTATGAGAGAACATTTTCAACAAGGTAAGCATTTTTATTCCAAGACATTAAATATATTTGTCTGTTAGCCATTTTAAGGCATTAAATTCCATCTAGAGGATGGTGACACTAAAATGTCTATCAAGTCAGACTTCACTCCTAAACTTTAATTCCTATAACCAACTGTCTATTGAACACATTCCCTTGAATATCTAATAAGGAACTCAAATTTTACCACATCCAAACCTGAACCTAATTCTTTTTTTTTCTCCAGCTTTTTTTTTTTTATACAGCAGGTTCTTATTAGTCATCCATTTTATACACATCAGTGTATACATGTCAATCCTAATCGCCCAGTTCATCCCACCCCCACCACCCCCCGCCGCTTTCCCCGCTTGGTGTCCATACGTTTGTTCTCTATATCTGTGTCTCAACTTCTGCTCTGCAAACCGGTTCATCTGTACCATTTTCCTAGGTTCCACATATATGCATTAATATGTAATATTTGTTTTTCTCTTTCTGACTTACTTCACTCTGTATGACAGTCTCTAGATTCATCCATGTCTCTACAAATGACCCAATTTCGTTCCTTTTTATACATGAGTAATATTCCATTGTATATATGTACCACATCTTCTTTATCCATTCATCTGTCGATGGGCATTTAGGTTGCTTCCATGACCTGGCTATTGTAAATAGTGCTGCAATGAACATTGGGGTGCATGTGTCTTTTTGAATTATGGTTTTCTCTGGGTATATGCCCAGTAGTGGGATTGCTGTGTCTTGCATTTCTCTAGTAATCAGTGATGTTGAGCAGCTTTTCATGTGCTTCTTGGCCATCTGTATATCCTCTTTGGAGAAATGTCTATTTAGGTCTTCTGCCCATTTTTTAACTGGCTTGTTTGTATTCTGAATATTAAGCCACATGAGCTGTTTATATATTTTGGAGATTAATCCTTTGTCTGTTGATTCGTTTGCAA
>NC_041229.1:86947193-86947421 GCF_002837175.3 Physeter macrocephalus | reverse complement strand
GGTTTATCTCTGGGCTTTCTATCCTGTTCCATTGATTTATATTTCTGTTTTTGTGCCACTAACATATTGTCTTGATTACTGCAGCTTTGTAGTATAGTCTGAAGCCAGGGAGTCTGATTCCTCCAGCTCTGTTTTTTTCCCCTCAAGACTGCTTTGGCTATTCGGGGTCTTTTCTGTCTCCATACAAATTTTAAGATTTTTTGTCCTAGTTCTGTAAAAAATGCCATT
>NC_041229.1:86944637-86945972 GCF_002837175.3 Physeter macrocephalus | reverse complement strand
CATCTTTGATTTCTTTCCTCAGTGTCTTATAGTTTTCTCCATACAGGTCTTTTGTCTCCCTAGGTAGGTTTATTCCTAGGTATTTTATTCTTTTTGTTGCAATGGTAAATGGGAGTGTTTCCTTAATTTCTCTTTCACATTTTACATCATTAGTGTATAGGAATACAAGAGAGTTCTGTGCATTAATTTTGTAACCTGCAACTTTACCAAATTCATTGATTAGCTCTAGTAGTTTTCTGGTGGCATCTTTAGGATTCTCTATGTATGGTATCATGTCATCTGCAAACAGTGACAACTTTATTTCTTCTTTTCCAATTTGTATTCCTTTTATTTCTTTTCCTTCTCTGATTGCCATGGCAAGGACTTCCAAAACTATGTTGAATAATAGTGGTGAGAGTGGACATCCTTGTCTTGTTCCTGATCTTTGAGGAAAATGCTTGCAGTTTTTCACCATTGAGAATGATGTTTGCTGTGGGTTTTTCGTATATGGCCTTTATTATGTTGAGGTAGGTTCCCTCTATGCCCACTTTCTGGAGAGTTTTTTTTTTTATCATAAATGGGTGTTGAATTTTGTCAAAACATTTTTCTGCATCTAATGAGATGATCATATGGTTTTTCTTCAATTTATTAATATGGTGTATCTCATTGATTGATTTGCATATATTGACGAATGCTTGCATCCCTGAGATAAATCCCACTTGATCATGGTATATCATCCTTTTAATGTGTTGTTGGATTCTGTTTGCTAGTATTTTGTGGAGGATTTTTGCATCTACATTCACCAGTGATATTGGTGTGTAATTTTCTTTTCTGTACTATCTTTGTCTGGTTTTGGTATCAGGTGATGGTGGCCTCATAGAATGAGTTTGGGAGTGTTCCTTCCTCTGCAATTTTTTGGAAGAGTTTGAGAAGGATGGGTGTTAGGTCTTTTCTAAATGTTTGACAGAATTGATCTGTGAAGCCATCTGGTCCTGGACTTTTGTTTGTTGGAAGATTTTTAGTCACAGTTTCAATTTCATTACTTGTGATTGGTCTGTTCATATTTTCTATTTCTTCCTGGTTCAGTCTTGGAAGGTTATACCTTTCTAAGAATTTGTCCATTTCTTCCAGGTTGTCCATTTTATTGGCATAGTGTTGCCTGTGGTAGTCTCTTAAGATGCTTCGTATTTCTGCGGTGTCTGTTGTAACTTCTCCTTTTTCATTTCTAGTTTTATTGATTTGAGTCCTCTCCCTCTTTTTCTTGATGAGTCTGGCTGGTTTATCATTTTTTTTATCTTCTCAAAGAACCAGCTTTTAGTTTTATTGATCTTTGCTGTTGTTTTCTTTGTTTCTATT
>NC_041229.1:86943680-86944466 GCF_002837175.3 Physeter macrocephalus | reverse complement strand
TCTGATCTTTATGATTTCTTTCCTTCTGCTAACTTTGGGTTTTGTTTGTTCTTCTTTAATTCCTTTAGGTGTAAGGTTAGATTGTTTGAGATTTTTCTTCTTTCTTGAGGTAGGCTTGTACAGCTATAAACTTCCGTCTTAGAACTGCTTTTGCTGCATCCCATAGGTTTTGTGTCATCGTGTTTTCATTATCATTTGTTTCTAGGTATGTGATTTCCACTTTTGCTTCAGTGATCTCTTAGTTATTTAGTAACATATTGTTTAGCCTCCACGTGTTTGTGTTTTTTACATTTTTTACCATGTAATTGATTTCTAATCTCATAGCACTGCGGTCAGAAAAGATGCTTGATACGATTTCAATTTTCTTAAATTTACTGAGGCTTGATTTGTGACCCAGGATGTTTTCTATCCTGGAGAATGTTCCGTGTGCACTTGAGAAGAAAGTGTAATCTGCTGTTCTTGGATGGAATGTCCTATAAATATCAATTAAATCTATCTGGTCTATTGTGTCATTTAAAGTTTGTGTTTCTTATTAATTTTCTGTTTGGATGATCTGTCCATTGGTGTAAGTGAGGTGTTAAAGTCCCCCACTATTATTGTGTTACTGTCGATTTCCTCTTTTATAGCTGTTAGCAGTTGCCGTATATATTGAGGTGCTCCTAGGTTGGGTGCCTATATATTTATAATTGTTATGTCTTCTTCTTGAATTGATCCCTTGATCATTATGTAGTGTCCTTCCTTGTCTCTTGTAACATTCTTTATTTTAAAGTCTATTTTATCTGTTAT
>NC_041229.1:86943125-86943624 GCF_002837175.3 Physeter macrocephalus | reverse complement strand
TATCTTCTTCTTGGATTGATCCCTTGATCATTATGTAGTGTCCCTCCTTGTCTCTTGTAACATTCTTTATTTTAAAGTTTATTTTATCTGATATGAGTGTATTGCTACTCCAGCTTTCTTTTGATTTCCATTTGCATGGAATATCTTTTTCCATCCCCTTACTTCCAGTCTGAATGTGTCCCTAGGTCTGAAGTGGGTCTCTTGTAAACAGCATAAATATGGGTCTTGTTCTTGTATCCATTCAGCGAACCTCTGTCTTTTGGTTGGAGCATTTAATCCATGCACATTTAATGTAATTATCGATATGTATGTTCCTATGACCATTTTCTTAATTGTTTTGGGTTTGTTTTTGTAGGTCCTTTTCTTCTCTTGTGTTTCCCACTTAGAGAAGTTCCTTTAGCATTTGTTGTAGAGCTGGTTTGGTGGTGCTGAATTCTCTTAGCTCTTGCTTGTCTCTAAAGCTTTTGATTTCTCCATCAAATCTGAATGAGATCCTTGC
>NC_041229.1:86933724-86942748 GCF_002837175.3 Physeter macrocephalus | reverse complement strand
TTCTGTTCCACAGCAGTGAATTCCACCATTCTGTCTTCCAGGTCATTTATCCGTTCTTCTGCCTCAGTGATTCTGCTATTGATTCCTTCTAGTGTATTTTTCATTTCAGTTATTGTATTGTTCATCTCTGTTTGTTTGTTCTTTATTTTTTCTAGGTCTTTGTTAAACATTTCTTGCATCTTCTCGATCTTTGCCTCCATTCTTTTTCCGAGGTCCTGGATCATCCTCACTATCATTATTCTGAATTCTTTTTCTGGAAGGTTGCCTATCTCCACTTCATTTAGTTGTTTTTCTGGGGTTTTTTATCTTGTTTCTTCATCTGGTACATAGCCCTCTGCCTTCTCACCTTGTCTATCTTTCTGTGAATGTGGTTTTTGTTCCACAGGCTGCAGTATTTGAGTTCTTCTTTCTTCTGGTGTCTGCCCTCTGGTGGATGAGGCTAAGAGGCTTGTACAAGTTTCCTCCTGAACCTAATTCTCGATTTCCCCACCTGCCCACCAAAAATCACCCCTGTTTCCCAATCTCAGTTATTCCACCCTTGCAGCTCAGGCCCAGCGGGGCATGTAGTCAACTCCTGCTCACCGTTCTGGATATTGTTGGATTTGGTGATTCCTCTTTCCTGCATTTAAGCTCAACTTACATTTAAAAAATCTGTCTTATAATTTTCTACACAGAAGTGAGCAGAACCCTGACATCTGTTTAGATGGTCATACTGACTAGAAGTCCTCAGGACTGGCCTTTCCAATGTGAGCCTGTAAAGGAAGCTACTTAAATTGCCTACAGTTAGCTTTTGATACCAGAGCACTCCTAGGGCCTGTTCCATCCAGTGCAAGGCTACTATCAGGGCTCAAGAAAGCACGTAAAGACCACTTCCTACAAAATAACCATGAGTGTCATTACCTCTTGGCTTTAGGATAAGGACACTCACAGACTGATAAACTGCAGCTTGATATTCAAGATCCTTCCTATAACCTATCTTATCTCACATCCACCATGCCCTTAATGCAGCCAGAACTACCTACGGTTGCCAAAATACATGTCATTACATCTCACTTCCAAGATTTTGACAAATTGTTTACATTACTTCTAATGTCCTTCTTTCTTTTTTTTTTTTAAAAAAAGCCCATTATATAAGGACCAACTCAAATAGTACCTCATCTGTAAAGCCTTCTCGATGCCTGTCACATCTCCTGCTCTTGCCTTATTCTCCCCTCTGCCAACATATTTGCTGATCAGCCACTTACAGTGCTGCTGGGTCTGTTCTATTGATTAGTACTATGCTAGTCATAACCACAAAAGGAAACATATCAAAACTCAGACATGTTCGCCACTAAGGAACAGAATTAAGTTGTGCTTCCAATCAGAGGTGGTACATAGCACATCAAGGACCAGTCATGGTCATCTGGATAGCCTCATTGTGCCATACCTCCTATCCTCTATATTGGCCCAATCCACAATCCCAAACTCCTGCTGTGAGGCCCATTCTGTAATTTCTCTTGTTGACTTTCCTAGCACCCCAGCCCTGCCCACCCCACCTGCAAGAACTGGGGCCTTCTCTCAAACTCCCAAGCTACTAAATACTTGCAGCCTTCTTCTCAATGCCCAACACTTGTCCTCACTGCCATGAATGGCTCATCTCCTAGAATCACAGCATCACTCTGTCAGACTCTGAACTCTTACTCACTGCCTAAGTTCTCTCTATACAATTTTTTTAACATGTTTATTGGAGTATAATTGCTTTACAACGTTGTGTTAGTTTCTGCTATATAACAAAGTGAATCAGCTACATGTATACATATATCCCCATATCTCTTCCCTCTTGCGTCTTCCTCCCACTCTCCCTATCCCACCCCTCTAGGTGGTCACAAAGCACCGAGCTGATCTCCCTGTGTTATGGGGCTGCTTCCCACAAGCTATCTATTTTACATTTGGTAGTGTATATATGTCAATGCTACTCTCTCACTTCGTCCCAGCTTACCCTTCCCCCTCCCCATGTCCTCAGTTCCATTCTCTACGTCTGCGTCCTTATTCCTGTCCTCCCCCTAGGTTCATCAGAACCACTTTTTTTTTAATGTTTTAGATTCCATATATATGTGTTAGCATATGGTATTTGTTTTTCTCTTTCTGACTTACTTCACTCTGTATGACAGTCTCTAGGTCCATCCACCACACTACAAATAACTCAATTTTGTTTCTTTTTATGGCTGAGTAATATTCCATTGTATATATGTGCCACATCTTCTTTATCCACTCACCTGTCAATGGACACTTAGGATGCTTCCATGTCCTGGCTATTGTAAATAGTGCTGCAATGAACATTGTGGTACATGCCTTTTTTGGAACTATGGTTTTCTCAGGGTATATGCCCAGTAGTGGGATTACTGGGTGATACGGTAGTTCTATTTTTAGTTTTTTAAGGAACCTCCATATTGTTCTCCATAGTTCCATTCTCTACGTCTGCGTCCTTATTCCTGTCCTCCCCCTAGGTTCATCAGAACCACTTTTTTTTTAATGTTTTAGATTCCATATATATGTGTTAGCATATGGTATTTGTTTTTCTCTTTCTGACTTACTTCACTCTGTATGACAGTCTCTAGGTCCATCCACCTCACTACAAATAACTCAATTTTGTTTCTTTTTATGGCTGAGTAATATTCCATTGTATATATGTGCCACATCTTCTTTATCCACTCACCTGTCAATGGACACTTAGGATGCTTCCATGTCCTGGCTATTGTAAATAGTGCTGCAATGAACATTGTGGTACATGCCTTTTTTGGAACTATGGTTTTCTCAGGGTATATGCCCAGTAGTGGGATTACTGGGTGATACGGTAGTTCTATTTTTAGTTTTTTAAGGAACCTCCATATTGTTCTCCATAATGGCTGTATCGATTTACATTCCCACCAACAGTGCAAGAGGGTTCCCTTTTCTCCACACCCTGTCCAGCATTTATTGTTTGTAGAATTTTTGATGATGGACATTCTGACTGGTGTGAGGTGATACCTCATTGTAGTTTTGATTTGCATTTCTCTAATGATTAGTGATGTTGAGCATCCTTTATGTGTTTGTTGGCAATCTGTATCTTCTTTGGATAGATGTCTATTTAGGTCTTCTGCCCATTTTGGGATTGGGTTGTTTGTTTTTTTGATATTGAGCTGCATGAGCTGCTTGTGTATTTTGGAGATTAATCTCTTGTCAGTTGCTTCGTTTGCAAATATTTTCTCCCATTCTGAGGGTTGTCTTTTCGTCTTGTTTATGGTTTCCTTTGCTGTGCAAAAGCTTTTAATCTATACAATTTAATCTATACAATTTAATCTATACACTCAATACCAACATTTGCCTGGATGACCTCCCATGCCCACCAAATCACATATAGAGACCCCAGAAGTCCTTGCCAGGGCTAGTCTCTGGAATCAGTCAAATCCTCCCAGACCGTGTCCTTCATTCTCAACTCACTCTTCCCTCTTCTCTTTCCATTTTTAACACTTGGTTTACCATTTCTCATGCTGAAGTATAATAATGGCTATGGGGAACTCATCTGGTCAATTTCTCTGTGCATCTGTCCAACAATCCCTAATAAGGGACTGGAGATTCATCTCCCCAAAAGTTTAACATGTTGCAGAATGAGTAAAGCATAGAGAGATGGCTAAAAGAATCCATCCCACAGTCAGTACCTGGTTACTCTACAGACACATATGGCAATGACCAGAGGAAGGAAAAAGGAAAAGAAAGTAGTTTCCAGAAAAATAAAAAGTCTCCTTCTCCAGCTTCCTTCACAGTAAGTTTTCCTCGGTCCTCTTTCTGTACCATGAGCGCCGTAGCCTCCTTATCTCTTTGGCCTTCATATGCTTAGTCTTATTTTTAAAGCACCATACTAAGTAATAAAATCTGGCAAAATAATTACTTACAATAGCCAAGGTATGGAAACAACTTAACTGCCCATCAATGGATAAATGGATAAAGATGTGAGATATATGCATATATATAATGGAATACTACTCAGCCATAAAAAATATGAAAATTTCGCTATTTGCAACAACATGGATGGACCTTGAGGGTATTATGCTAGATGAAATAAGTCAAAGAAAGACAAGCACTGTAGAATTTCACAATATGTAGAATATAACAAACAAAACAAATGAACAAAGCAAACCAAACAGAAACAAACACGTAGCTACAGAGAACAGAGTAGTGGTTACCAGAGCGGAAGGGCCAGGGGAAGGAGGGGAGGACAAAATGGGCAAAGAGAATCAACTGTATGGTGACAGACGGAAACTAAGTTTTTGGTGGTGAGCATGCTGTAGCATATACAGAAGTAGAAACATAAGGTTGTACACATGAAACATACAATGTTATAAACCAATGTTACCTCAGTAAAAAAAGAAATTTTAAAAAATCTGGCAAAATGGTTGCTATAAACAATAGATTAATATAGCTTTGTAGGTAGTATTGTAGCAAGTATTTTCTTAGTAACAGCAAGATTCAAATTCACTTGGAGCTTATAAAAAGCTGAGGAAAGAGTAGTTTCTCACTCCAAGTTATATCCCAAAGGCTACTGATTGGACAACTTTAGAAAATATATATTAGTACAAAAAGTTCAAACATAAACAAAAGTTATAAGGAAAGTTAATGAACCAACTTTTACAACTATTACAACTGTCAACTGACTCATGAATACTTATACTCTTATCCTCCCACCAGAGATATTGTGAAGTTAAGGCCAGATGTACTATCATTTCATACATAAATATTTCAACTCATATCTCTTATAGATAAGATTTTAAAAATTATTAGCATAGTATCATTAAACCTCTAAAATGATTAATTCCTTAATCTAATTAAACATATAATTTTCAAATTCCCCAAATGTTTTATTTGCTTGAATCATAAACAAAATAAGGTCCCTACACTGGAACCGGTCTCTTAAATCTCCTTGAAGCTATAGGTTCCCTTACCTCCTTCCTTTCCCCATCTTCCCATCCCTTGACGTTTATTTGTTGACGAAACTGGCCTGTAGAAATCCCCCCAGTCTGGGTTATGCTGATATACTCCTCATGGTGTCACTGGATACATGCCTCTTTCCCCTTTACTTCCTGGAAATTGGTAGCAAGAACTACAGGCTTAATCAATTCAGCTCAATTTTCTGGCAAGACAACCTTATAGCTGGTGGTACTATCTGGTTTTCTCTCTTTTTGTGATATTAGCAACCACTGATGGTCACTGGCTATATCCCTTAATTCATTAGAGATTGCAAAATTGTGATACAGTGACATTCTATCATTCCTCCATCTTTTAAGAGTTGGGATATGCCAATAATTAGAAACTTATCATCACCATCTACTTGGTTACTCTAAGCTACAGCTCATATAGGAAAGGCAGGGAAAAATACTTGAGTCTTTCCACTTATTACGTTTTCAAAATGAGTTAATTTACTAGCATCCCCCAAAGCAGACCAACTATTAGTATTTTTCTTTAGTATTATTGTGAGCTTCAATTTGAAATATATTTAATGTGTTTCAATACACTGTAGATATTATTCTTACTGATCCTGAAATTGTCCCATTTTTGGCTCCTGAGTCCTTTAAGATGCCCTCAGGAATTTTTGATAACTGTTTTCCTTTCTAAATTGACAAGATGTTCCAAGCTCATCTTGTACATTTCCTGCCCCAGACCTGGAAGTAGCTATTTTCCAAGGAGCTTTGGTTTACTTTAGAAGAAAATGGCATTTAGATACTATATAGTCTCATTGTTAGGGGTGCTCATTGCTAGTGGGTTTGTCATTTTTTCCAGGCCCTGCCATGAAAAAGAGCTAGAAAATTCACCATCACAGGATCTTTCCTTAACCTTAGCTATCTTTCAACTGTTCTTCCTTTAAACCACACTCAAAGGCTGGATTCCCAATAATATCATCTTAATCACTCATTTGCTTTATCCCATAAAATACATTTTTAAAAAACCTTAGAATAACAATACCAACATAACCCCTATAATACTATTACTCTAAACAGTTTAAGATATTTTTAGAGATGTCAATTTCCTTTAATTACAATCTAGTAGCGATAGATAGTCAAGTTTGTTGACATTTGAAATAGCCCCTCCCTGCATGGTTGTTATATCAGCAACTCAATATATAATTAGGTTCTTCTGTTTCAACTGGCTTCCATTTTTAAAGATCTTTTAAAATTAAATTCTGTGTTAAAATTATGCAAAATATGTATATGGTTCCAAGTTAAGGAGACAAAACGAGATGTATTCAGAGAAGTCTAGCTTCTGCTTCTCTCTCCACTCTCTACATTGTTTCCTCCATCACACTACAAATAACCATTTTTTTGTTGTTAAATTTTTGTTTTATCCTTTTTAAAAAAAAATTCCAAATATTAGTATTCCCATCCCTTTCTTCAATGAATGATACACACTATATCTATTAGTCACCACCCTGCTTTTTTCCCCTGAAAGTCACTCTACAACAGTATAAAGAGACACTCTTCATTCCTTTCTATAGTTGTGGATGTAGTATACGTTATTCATCAAATTGTGTACTGACCAACAGATGGATTGTTTCTAACTTTTGCTATTACAAACACCGCTGCAATAAATAGCCTCATATGTGCATCTTTTCTTATTTTTGCCTTGAGATAGGATCCCTAGAAATAGAACCGCCTGGCGAAAGGGTAAATATAAATGTAATTTTTCTAGGTATTGACAAATTCTCTCCCTTAGGGCTTATACCAGTTTGCATTTCCTACAGCAATGTTTGAGAGTGCCTGCTTCCCCCCCATTCCCTCCACAGTCTCATCAGCAGAATAACTTGTCAAACTTTTTAATTTCTGTCAATATGATTGGTAAGAAATGATGTATCAGTGTAGTATTAATCTGCATATTTATTAGTACAAATATTAAATAGCTTTTCATATGTTAGAGGCAATTTGCAGTTTTTTTTTCTGCAAACCATCTGTTCTTATATCTTGCCCATTTTCTTGCTGAGTTGATAGTTTTCTTATTCTCTATTTTTTTAGAAATACTAACCCTTTGTGATTAAAAACTGCAAATACCCTTCTCCAATTTGTCATCTTTTTTACTTTATTTATTATGTTTTCAGCTATAATAAAGTTATTATTTTTACCATAAAATTTATCTATATTTTCCTTATTGCATCTGGATTTTGAGTTGTAGTTAGGGTGTTTATCCACTTCCAGGTTCAGAGGAATTCACCAGCCTTTTTCCTAGTACTTGTCTGGTTTCATTTTTGTATATTAAGTGACTGATTCACTTGTAATTTATCATTGGAATAGTACAAAGACTAAATCTAATATCATCTTCCTTCATTATTTAAACACTAAATATTCATGTCTATTTCCTCATTTTCCATTCAGTTCTGTTAGTCTGTCTTTTTAAGCACCAATACCACAGTTTTTATTATAAAGGCTTAATAACATGTTTCAATATCTAGTAGGTCTACAACTCTCCTCTGCTGCTCTTCTTTAATGAGAGTTTTTCTTATTATTCTTACTTATTTATCCTTTCCAATGAAATTTATAATCAGCTTGCCTAGTTACAGGAAACACACACAAAGAATCATTATAAAGTCACAAATTAACTTTAGGGGATTGACAAATTTATGATGTTGAAACTAAAAGCTAAGAATAAGAACTAAAACTTGGAAAAAAGCATTAAAATAGTTTACCATTCTCTGCTTGTGAAAAGATACAGGCTGAATGCAGAAAACCTTTGCTACACTACCATGAGAAATTTTTATTTAAACAATTAAGATTAATAAGCAAAGGAACCAATCATTTCATGTATATCATGTATTGTGTAAACCAGCTGATTAGGAAAAAACCAAAATGATCAAATAACACAGGTATTAGAAATGCATTGCTCACCTTCCTTTTTCAGCCATTTCACAATGTTCCCTTCTTCCATTGTAGGAGACAGTGATGGCATTAGTATCGTAATAGGATCGGCTGAAATTGAAAAAAGGAAACATTAAACACAAAAAATAATGCACCTCATGAGGCAGCAACAAAAAGTTCAAGTAAGTTAATATCGAATTCAATTTGAGAAAAAAAATATTCCACAGTCTGAAAGACACCCAACTGGTCAAACTAAGTGTTCAGTAATCTTTTCTGGAATATTTTCAACTCCTTTTTCATAGCTCCCCAAGCCCTCTATGCATATTTTCAAGCCAGGTGCTTACAAGATTAAAAAAAAGAAGAGCTGATTTATGTTTCATCTTCTTCTCCTTCCCCTTTTGTTGCTGCAAAAAATATTTACAAGTAGAATGACCAAAGGAAAAGACAAAAGAAAAAAAACTAGAGTTCTGATAACCTACAACAGAAGAATTAAGATTAGACTTACAACAGAATAATCAAGATTAAACTTTAGATACTGGTTGTGTTTTTACTTTAATCTAATATTACACCATTCAGAAATCAAAGGTTCTTGCTGCTAAGTGTGAAAAGCAGAGGCTTGCCTTGTCAAGAATGATAGGGCAAGTGAACTTAATTAATCTCAGATTGTGTTTCATACCACAGTCCAGCTAGGGATCCAAAAAGATAGACTCAAACCAGGATGACAGCTCAATAAAGCATAGCTACTTTTTCCTTAGATATCAAAAAAGGAGACACGCTATATATTTGGCCAGATGTGCTTCCCGATAATTCCACTGTCCAGGATCATACTTAAAGAGTGCACAGCTGTTAGATTACAATTTACATAAAGTTTATACTAATAAAATAGTTCACAGAGTGCGCCAGTGCTTATTTAGCAGTAGCCATAGTAACAAACGACATTGCCTGAAATCTTCCACAAAACCTATTCTCTCCTCAGATTATTCAACTCTCTGACCCAAAAAAGCAAAATACACCACATCTGACATAGTTCAAATGTGGAAAAGGGTAGAATAGGGCTTTTTTTTTCCCCATTGATGTTTTAGGATTAGAAATAAGGGAATTGCTATCAAAAAAACAAACAACCCAATCCAAAAATGGGCAGAAGACCTAAATAGACATTTCTCCAAAG
>NC_041229.1:86863666-86933551 GCF_002837175.3 Physeter macrocephalus | reverse complement strand
AGGTGGATGGACCTAGAGACTGTCATACAGAGTGAAGTAAGTCAGAAAGAGAAAAACAAAAACCGTATGCTAACACATATATATGGAATCTAAAAAAAAAAAAAGGTTCTGATGAACCTAGGGTCAGGACAGGAATAAAGATGCAGACGTAGAGAACAGACTTGAGGACATGGGGGTGGGGGGGGAAAGGTAAGCTGGGACGAAGTGAGACAGCAGTGTTGACATATATACACTACCAAATATAAAACAGATAGCTTGTGGGAAGCAGTCCCATAACACAAGGAGATCAGCTCGGTGCTTTGTGACCACTTAGAGGGGTGGGATAGGAAGGGTGGGAGGGAGGTTCAAGAGGGAGGAGATATGGGGATATATGTATACATATAGCTGATTCACTTTGTTATATGGCAGAAACTAACACACCATTGTAAAGAAATTATACTCCAATAAAGATCTGTTAAAAAAAAATAAGGGAATTGAATACTAATGTTAAATGTAGTTAAATATTTCCTTTGGGAAACTGAACTAATGTTATTGTAATTTCAAATGGAGAATTCTTATGGCTTCATGGTAAAGAAGTGCCATTTCTGAAGCATTTGGAAGGAAGCTTCTATCCTCCCATCACTGTTCATTCACTCCCCTCTAAAGGACTGGGAAAAGGATCCAGGCAAATACATCTGCCTCAGCCTTTTCCTCATTTTAAGACCTGCCTGCCTATAGGGAACCTGTATTTTCCTTTCAGTTCTTCTATGCACTAGGCATAAATGGACCTGCCTTTCAAAGGCAGATAGTAAGCCCATCTCTCTCTATTCCTGCCATCAGGGCCCAGTGGGTGCTGGGAAGCAATTCAGGATGTGTGTTTGCTTTGTATACACAAACTGTCTCTCTGAAACAAAAGCCCAAAGTCTAAACAGGGGTTGTACTGAGGAGTCCAACTGTAGAAGGCCACAGATTTAAGTCACACTTTCCAATACAACAAAACCATCAACATTAAAACTGTTACTCTGATCTCCATCTGTCTGGTTTTTGCCTTCTCAATGGGTACCAATCTACAAGGATAGAAACGTAGAATCATCACTCTCAATACCCCAACAATGATAGAGCCAGAACCAAATCCTAAGTCAACACGCCCATTTCATCAATGAGAAAACTACAACCCACTGATAAAGAGATTTGAATTCTGCCTAATTCTCAAGGCTGTCCTCTCCTACACTGTACTACTGCTCATCGTTAATTGATGATCCTTACCAATATGGATTATCAACTAATTAATCATTTGTTATTTATAGCCTATTCATCCAGAAATTCAAACACAACAAACCAGACATATCAAATCCATGTGAGCATTCTTCACGTGTCCAATCAAGCAGCCTAACAATCCCTTTCTATCAAAAAGTTCAAGCCCAGCATTACGAGATGCAATATTTCAAAATCATATACACAGTAAATTTATACATCAAATAGAGTTCCACTACAAAGAAGCAAAATAAATGAACTTCTATGATTCTATGTCCAGATTCCAATTTATGACAAATATCAACTCAGTTCTCTCAAAACAAAGTCTTCAATATTTTTATACCTTGGTTCTAGTTACCATGATACAATTAATATTTATTTTATGATTCTCTCTCCTATTATAATCTCTCACCTAAGAGACCTTCACATTTTTCCTGACATTGAGTACTTCATTATGAAACTTTTTGCATTTTATGAATTACCACATCAAGAACCTTAAAAATTTTCATATTTTAAAATTAAAAAGAACATAATCATTCCTCATACAGCCACCCTTCATAGATGAATTGAAATTGCTTCTCTGAATAATGACAATAAAATATAAAAATTCTGTAATAGATCACTATCCCTACTCCAAAATGAAGGTGACAAAAACCAAAGAAAGACATTTTGGACATTTCCATTATTCGGTGCTATCTCTTGATTGCTTATACTGACTTATATGGAGAGTACAATGTGCAATGTATTTTCTGATTAACTAATCTATCCTCAGACGCTCATGCTAGAAAATTATTTTTAAAAGGAAGCATTAATTCATTAATAATGCATATTTCATTCTAGTACATCCTCTTTCAACCTGAACATTATATACATCTTTTCCAAATATATTTTTTCCAGTGGGAAAGTAATTATATAATCATAATATCAGTTTTGAATGACAGGGCTGCATATAACTAATATCTGGCCTTTATGGATGCCATCAATTCTACTGAAGATAGTGTGGGCTTTTCCAGACTCCCTGGAATTTTAACCTACACATAATGTTGTTTAATTTCATTAGAAATTATATGAAGCTTCTCTTCTCATTCCAATAAGCAGTACATTCTACCTTTTTCCTGTCAAACTGAGGAGGCCTTGAAATGGGCACCAATTACAGTTCCTACTCATAACTGGGCACAACTATAGTAAGAATAAAGGAAATGCAGTTTTTTACTCCACTGGTCATACAGGTTATTTCAATTAGTACTCAAAAAATACCCCAAATTTTGTTAGACTTTAACAAAGGGTTAAAGTGTTCTATTTCTTTTCATCAAGCTAACAAAGTATACCTAATGGCTTATAAAGTCTGCCCTTCGATAGCAGTTAGAAAACATATTTAAAAACTTTTAAGGTAACTACCGTGATGTATATTGTTCCAGTTTATATTTAAATATACTGATTTTAACAGCAGAGTCTCACAAATCCATCAAAACTGTTTTAATCTCTTTTTTTTTTGCCTCAATATAATGACACAATAAGTTGAAATTTTTCACTCAGTATATTGCTGCTTTACATTCCTTATCAGGCACATGAGCAATTGATCAATCACTGAATCTTACAACAATCTACACTAATCTAATTTCTTGTTCTCTAGAGTATTTCTTTTATCTCAAAACACTCGTACTTCAGCAAAACTTATAAAAGCTTTAAATTGATGATCTATACATCAATTCTAAAAGGTTTCCAGATTTTTTTTAAAAAGATTAATATAAGCAAACTCTTAAAATACAAATGCAGAACAAATAGCTTGTGGCTAATAATGAAGCAGGTCTAAGCTCCATTACTCTGACTGAAGCAATTAAGGAAATTCCACCATTTACTTATGGTACTGCTTGGACGTCATGCTCTATGTCCATTTATATGACTATAATCCAAACACAAAAATCATGAAATGAAGACAGACAAATTGAAGAAATAAATTACCCTGTACTTTTTTAGTGCAGCGCTCTGTTCCTTACATTAATTTGCTTCTTTTTTAATAGGAAGAGATGCTGCTCATTTAATCACCTCTCTTTCCAATGCAAGAACTCATTAAATAAAATTGACCTTTAAAATTTCTGCTTAAATAAAACAACTCTGCCATCTGCAGGCTGGATGAAATAAAGCCATAAGATGTAAAGGTAATTTCAAAATCAATACCAGGGCATAGAATAAGAGTAATACTGCAGTTTTGAATAAAGGTAAAGCAATTTTTTAAAAGATAAGTGCTTGTCATATGGGTCTTCTTTGCTCAAATATTTATTTTGGCATAAGAATAGACTGAAAATGTCACAAATACTTATTTTGGTATAAGAATACACTGAAAATGTCAATGAACAACAATAGAAAATGTATGCATAATAGTTTGTGAGAAAATAGCATTTAGAGTAATAAATGTAATGAAAGATGCCCACAAACACTATATATGGCATAAACCAATTTCTACCTGCTTAGCTTGTATGGGCACAAAGACTGAAAGGATATACTCCGAAATGACAATAGTACCTATCTCTAGTTGATGGTTTTATTATACCTGCTTTTTATTTCTTTGTTTCTTGTTACTTTTAAACAAAAACCCACAAGAACAGGGAGAAAAGAAGGAACAATAGAACACAATTTTGGAAGCAGAAAAGTAAATAATGTAGATCATAATAATTGACTAAAGAGAGTCTAGAAAGCTGAATGCTAAACTAGAAGTGGAGAAAGCTGAGATAATCAACCTGGTTTATACAAGAATTTCCCAAAGGCCCAAGAACTGGCAGTACTGAGGACCTCTGGAAATACTGGGGGCGGTGGGGTGGGAGGTTTGGGTGAATGCTATTTAAGTGCTGGGTAACACCACCCTCATTCAGCCGAAGACTGGAGGTTGTTTCCTTTGCAGAGGTAAAAGAGCAGACCTTTGAAACACAGGTTGAACCTACACACCTGGAGATATTGTATATAGAAACTGCAAAAGTAAGTTAACTGAGAGATCAGCTGAAGCGACTGACAATACCAGAAATTGTGCTAAAAAGCTATTAGATGGTGTGGGATGAATAAGTAATAGTTACAGAGAAAACTGAAGAAAAAATTTTTAAAGGCAACGACTTGAAAAAAAGCAAAAAGTAAGAAAGGTAACAATCATAATATGGGACGATATAGGACAATTCTCAGTTAAGCATTATTTGTTTGGTGTAAACACTGAATATAGATTTAATTAAGAATTGCAAAATAACTACATTGGGAGGATGGTGGAAGGAAAACAGGGGGATGAATGATCAGAAGTCATACACAGATCATATATAACATATATAATATATAACATAAAAATAGAGAGATGAGCAAATGCCAGAGGACACTTAGAAGCAACAAGAGACAAAACTTGTTGCTTCTAAGGAGGAAGATGACTGGGGGAGCAGGGAGAGATGGGTCAGAGACCCACCGTATTGTTATAAGCCTTTTAGTACCATTTGACTATTTAAACTATACGCATGCACGACTGTGTTAAAATATTTTATTATTTAATAAAATGACTAATTTTTTTTTTTAACTTAAACAGCAGCACACCACTGTGATTTAGAGAACAGGCACTGAAGCCAAACTTCCTAGGTTCAAATGATCAATCCAGCATCTACAAGTTACCTAGTCATTCTGTGCTCTGATTGCCTCTTCTGTAAAATAAAGAGTTTGGTAAGGTCTAAATAAGGTTACACATGCCAAGTCATTACAATGGGGTCTGGCAAAAAGTAAGTCTCAAAAATGTTAGCTGTTTATTATTAATAGGAAGCACAGAAATGGTTAAGAGTAGACTCTGAAGGCAGCCAGATAGCTGGCTAGATGTATCACAATATCCTACTCTACAATTCCTTCCTCAGATAATGAGCAATGGATTCACAGGTTCCTTTCACCTTCCCAATCTAAACATGAAGGTTTCCTTTCTACTCTTTACCTTATCCAGCCTTGTCCTCATTGCTAAAGTACACTAACTCTTGAACTCTCTTTTAACTGTATTGCACATTTGAAAGCCAAACTCTCATTAATGTCACTGGCAAACGTTTTACTTTCTGTGGTACTGTCATATTGACTACCAAAGCTAAAGGGTAAATTCAGGTATTCAACAAATGCTTACTGAGCTCCTGCTATCCTAGCCTTAGACCCACATAAGACCAGAATCTTGACCTCAAAGGATTATAGTTTAAATGGGAAGTCAAGACAAATACACAAGTACTAGAGGGTAGCATATAAACATGCCGTGAGAATGCCAAAGACCTGAGAGTCGAGATTCTAGCTGTTCAAGAAAGGAAATCTTGATTTGTGTGCTAGTACCACTTTATACTCATTAGAATGGCTATCATCAAAAAAACCCAGAAAACAAGGTGTTGGCAAGATGTGGAGAAATTAGAGCCCTTGTGCACTGTTGGTGGAAAAGTAAAACAATGCAGCTTCTGTGGAAAAACAACCCAATGGTTTCCTCAAAAAATTAAACATTGAATGACCATTTATTTGATCAGGCAATCTCACTTCTGGGTATACACCCAAAATAACTGAAAGCGGGAACTCAAACAGGTGTTTGCACAACCATGTTCACAGCAGCATCATTCACAATGGCCAAAAGGTGAAAACAGCCTAAGTGTCCATGGATAGATGAATGCATAGACAAAATATTGTGGTATATATATCCAATAAAATGTGATTAGGCCTTAAAAAGGGATGAGATTCAGATATCTGCAACAACATGGATGAAACTTGAAGACATTATGCTAAGTGAAATAAGCCAGACACAAAAAAGACAAATATTTCATGATTCTCCTTTTATGAGGTACCTAGAAGAGGCAAATTCACAGAGAAAGTAGAACAGTGGTTACCGGGGGCTAGGGAGAGGGGAGAATGGGGAGTTGTTGTTTAATGGGTACAGGGTTTCAGTTTGGGATTATGAAAAAGTTCTGGAGACAGTGGTAATAGCTGCACATGATGTGAGCACTCTTAATGCCCTGGAACTAAACACTTAAAAATAGTTAAAATGGTAGATTTTATATATATTTTACAATAAAAAATAACTTTTAATTTAAAAAATCTGCTGAGCAAATAAAACAAGGTGAAGGACCAGCAGAGATATTCCAGGTGAGGGAAACATCGTATGCTAATAAAGAGGTGGGAATTACAGCTTAGTTTGGCTAAAGAGTAGAACATAATGAAAATGAAAAGTAGGCCATGTAAGTTAAAAAAAGTATGTTGGAACTACTGCCTTATAGTAGGTAGCCATAGTACCTTCTAGTACACTCTAATACCTAGTTAATGGGTTTGACATTATTTAAATAGCAATGGAAAGACATGAAAAAAATTTTGAGCAAGTAAAAGAAATAACCACAATAAAAAAATTGAACTTGTTTGCAGTTCCACAGACATGGCTATGTTCACAAAGCTATAATTTACAAAAAAGAAAAGAAGAAAAACTGCACATGCTTTGAGACGGTCACAACTATAAACCCTGCAGAAAAGCTAAAATAATGGGATTTTAAATACAAAGGGAAGATACCCATGAACATGTTACCTGTTCTCCTTTACTGACTTAGAACACTTGTCCTGAGAGACTGAAAAGGCATGTAAGGACCAGATCCTTCTAAGAAAAGAAAGGAAAGTAAGAGGACCCAGTTGCAGTAGAGGAACTATTTTATTGTTTGATCAGAGAAGGCGTCCTCTGACAAAGTGAGTAGAGCTGAATGGAGGAAGCCATGCAAATCTCCGATGGAGAGCCTTCGAAACGGAGGAAACAGCAAGCACAAGAATGAGCAGAGGGCTTTCCTGGCGGCGCAGTGGTTGAGAATCCCCCTGCCAATGCAGGGGACACAGGTTCGAGCCCTGGTCCGGGATGATCCCACATGCCGCAGAGCAGCTAAGCCCGCGCGCCACAACTACTGAGCCCGTGCTCTAGAGCCCACGAGCCACAACTACTGAGCCCACGTGCTACAACTACTGAAGCCCACGCACCTAGGGCCCATGCTCCACAAGAGAAGCCACCACAATGAGAAGCCTGCACACCGCAACAAAGAGTAGCCCCTGCTCGCCGCAACTAGAGAAAGCCCACGTGCAGCAACGAAGACCCAACGCAGCCAAAAAGAAATAAATTAAAAATATTAAAAAATAAGAACATAGAAAAAATAAACTGTATGTTTACCCACATAAGAAAAATAAATATATTTTTTTAAGTTTAAAAAAAAAAAAGAATGAGCAGAGAGCATGCTTGGTATGTTCAGAACTCACCAAGGGAGCCTGTGCGCTGGAGTGGAGTGAGTGTGAGGTGAGGCATGGTCAGAGCTGAACTCCGAGAGGTGGAGGATTCATATCATATTGTGCTTTGTAAACCACAGTTAAGGACTTCAGATTTCATTCTGAGTTTAATGAGAAGCTCCTGGAGGGTTTTCAGCAGAGGAGTAACATGATCGGATTTATAATTTAAAAGCAGCACTCTGAAAGCTGCATGGAGAATGGCCTGTACTGGGCCAAGGGTGGTGGTAGAGACATCTATCGGGACACTCCTGCAATAATCTAGATTAGAGGTGGTGGTAGCTTGGACCAGTCTAGTTGGTAGCAGAAGTGGTGAGGAGTGGTCAGATTACATTTAAAAGGTAGAGTCAACAAGAATTTCTGATAGTTTGGATATGGCATATGAAAGTCAGGAGTCAAGGATGACTCGAGTTAGGAGTACAAGTAAAAAAAACCCCAAAATCCAAATTAGGTGCCATAGCTCCAAAAAGAACGTTTTTCTTTCGATAAAGAGTGCCCCAAAAGCCTACATAGACTTGATAGCTATTCAAATGTAGACAGAAAAATCCCATTAAAAATCAGGTCAGTTATAAAGAGCCTGTGCTTACTCTTGTGCAAAGCACTGGCCTAGGGAAACAACCCAAGGAAACTACATTTGATTCTTCCAAGTGTAGAAACTACACTTGCTCTCTTCCCCTCTCTTAGCATGAGACCTACCATACATACACACACAAGCCAGGACTTGATCGTATCAGTGCTAAAGCTGAGGCATCAATATAAAGTGTAATGACTGATGGGTGAGTCAGGTGTGTTGGGGAGGTATCTCCCATCTGCCCTTCCACATCTACTCATCAACCCTCCCCCATACTACTATATGGGCTACATCAACAGGCCTCCTTGCTTTGGCCTCCAGTTGGGTTCTGCCAATGGGCAGAATAAGCAGGAAGACTGAAAGGAGAGAGGAGAGTGAGGTCAGGACATTTTTCCCCCCAGCCCCCTCCTGGTAGGGTTGCCTGGCCTGGCTGGATCCTTTAACTGAAGGGCACAGCTCCATCAGAGATCCTCCCACAGGCTCCCTCCTCCCCAGTTCCAGGAAGTGCTCCCTTCCCATGCCTCTTCAAGCCAAGGGGTGGTCACAGCACCTTACTCAAAACAGCCCATTAGTACAGCACCATCTCTACACCCTAAATTCACAAAAATAGTCACTTATAAAACTCTCCTCAAATTACCCATTTCTAGAGTGCCATCGATTCCCTGCCAGGAGCCTGTAAAAAGATTTAAGAGGGTGGCATTGAAGTAACAAGAAAAATTTCAAACCACAAGGAAGGTCACTCCATTTGAAGGAACAATATGAGCAAAGAAAGGAAAGAGAAGTACAGATGTTTAGGTAAAGGTGAATGACCGGATGAGCCTAAATGCACAAACTTAACCCAAACCCAAATCTGAATCAAAATTTCCAAATTACTGCCTTTGTTGTAGTCACTTGTGTAAATGTATCCAAGAGTCATTTGTTTATAGTTCGAACCCCTATATTAAAATGCACCTTTCTTGTTCTCAGATATGGCAAATACCCTTGCAAAGTAGCACAATTATTTTCTGTAGGAAATGACCAAAATGTTCACGGTAATAGCCTGGAGACTAGGTGGCATTTACAGATAAATTACAGGGAGATCTACAAGTTCCCTGGAATCACATACAAAAGTTTGCATGTATGCATTTTTCTGAAGAAGTGGTATAGCTTTTATCAGTTTTCAAATAGGTTTATGCCTCTCTAAAAATCAGTGCTAGTATATTCCCAAAGAAACTCCTGAATTTAAATTTACCAACCTTAATTCTTCCCTAGAAATGTTTCATTAACACAAGAAAGAACTTGATTGAAGAAAAGTATCTAGTAGATCACCAGCTATAGTAAATGTACTGCTTACCAAGTACAAAAAATAAAAAGAGTCACCATACACTCCATTTTGTTTACAGAATCTGTTGATTCCTTCATACACTTAGTACTGAACGATACATTTATAAAGAGCCTGCTGGAATTGTAAGGTATGTCAGAATGGCTGCAGAACTATTTTCTCTGGGTGAAATAAACCAAACACTTCAGAAGAGGTTTCAGCTTGCAATATCGGTCTTCTTGGTATTAAACTATAAAATTTAAATTCTACATGAATCCCAGTTTATTCTGCAATCTTGGAACAAGAGCAAAAAGAAATCACCACTCAAGAGTGTAGGAAAAGAATGAACACATGCATAACAGTTTGGGGATTTACACATTTTTTCGTAAAGGCAAATGATGTTCAAGACAACAATAAGGTGTGTTTAAGAGTATGTCATCTTAGAAACTTACAGAGAGGTCAGTGACATATACTTTAACTCTTAAATGGTCTTACCATCCTTTATACACAGTCTGGAATTTTAGTATCTTATTTAAAATACTGATATCATGACTGTTGCTGAAATACCATTTCACAATGTAGATATTACCAGAATATCTCACTTCTTAAAAAAAAAAAAAGGTCTCATCACCGGATCTTAAAACCTCAGTGCACTCATCTTAACATTAACTTCGTGTTACATTTTTTTCTGAGCCTCAAGTAGCTCAGAATATGTAGGCAATGCCTACTGCACCTAATTTTTTATATTACAATTCATCCTGTGGAGTGACTGAATGATGCGCAGGTAATAATACACTCAGTACCTGCCCGCCACCCATGTGAAGAAAAATAATGCCGGGCACTCTATATTACATAGTATTAAACACTGTTAGAATTATGTTAATTGTGTCAATACCACTCTTTAATGACAGCTTTCCATAATAAATTTTGTGAACAAAGAAGAATTTCAATGACTATCCAGTTCTACAAGGGTTAAGTCATAACCCACTCAAGTTGCCCAGCCACAGTGCGACCTGAGAGGAATTCAGGATGAAGCACTCTGCTTTGGATAAACAGGCCCTTAGATAGTTCGAAGCTTATCTCAGGAAGAATTTCAATGACCCTGGATTCTTACATCTTCCTATTCGTAGAAATATACTAAAACCATTAACATGAGATATCTATTCTTTGTGATTAGCAGTAATCTTTTACCAAGATATATGCTTGACTGTATGTATTTCCTAGACAAAAAATTCATATACCATCTGGCTTCCCCACTACCTCTGCAGAGCAGTTCCTCGGAGCTGAGTGGCTGTCTCCCGGCTATAATCGTCAGTAAGCCGCTGAATAAAACTTAAACTCACAACTCTTATGTTGCATATCTTTAAGTCGACACCTTCTTGATAAGATTCCCCTCCTATATTTTCACTCTTTCAGGCTCATGTTTTGGTTAAACATTCTTCCCGACCTATGTCTAAATGGCTGGACATTTACAAATTGGGTCCTTTACCATTGTCGTCGCGTGGAGCAACCAAAGTGGCCTCGAAGGTCTCCCAATAGATACAGGTCAGGAGAATGAATAAAAACGGCTAACGGTGACGTTTGAATCTCAACAAACTTGGTTAACCTAACAACTCTAAAGAAACCTGAAATGTGGCTGGGAAAAGGCCTGAGAGATGCCTCACAACCCGAATTCCAAGGCAAGGTCACGGAGAAGCCATATCAACCAGACGGCTAGGGACGGAATCAAGTTCTCCTAGTTTCCCCAAAAGCCCTTTGCGGCATGCAGTAGGCCAAGTCAGCAGACTCCTCCCCGAGAAAAAGCCAAGGGAACAGTGAACACCTGGCAACTCACACCCAGATGCAGGCCTTCAATCAAAAAGCTCCAGCCCCAGGCCCATTGCTCAGATACACAGAAGCTGAGCGAGCCCCAGCCACTCACCCCGCAGCCATTGCGTGCTGTGAAACCATCTCCAACTAGCTCCACGGCCGACAGACCACGCAGCAGCCCCCTTAACCAGCCCTGGGCTTCGGAAGAAGCCCAGGAGGCAAGGCAGCAACCGCGGATCACAGCCTAGCCTCCAGGAGGCCGCCATCTTCCCGGTCTTCTCCCGGGCTGCCCTCTGCACAGCCTGATCGCCCAGTCACCAAGGCCCTCTCAGGCCCCGCCTCCCACCCTGTTGGACCCGCCTCCTGGACGCCAGCCGCCCCTCTGAGCCTTGGATTCAAGCTCTTCTAGCCCCGCCTCCAACGGCTTGGCCCCGCCTCCAGGTCAGGCGGCTCCACGGTTGGGTCTCCAGGCAGCGAGGCCCTCCCAGGCCCGCCTTTCGCCTTGTCCGCCCCGCCCCCGGGGTGCCCTCAGGGCCGCCTGATTGCAGTTCGGCCCTTGCCGTGTTAACCCAGGCGGAGCGCCAGAAGCAAAGCCGTGAGAAGGTTGGAGGACGCGCGTACCCCTCGTCCGGGCCATGTCTAGCTGTCACGCTCCGGAGGGAGACTATTGCTCACTGCAGTGTCGCGCGCAGGTAGGGGCGGGGCCACCGGTGCACTCTATTCCCAGGAGGCGAGGCGGCGGCGCGGCGCGGCGGCGGAAGCGGGGTGCAGGTCGGGTGGGGCTTCAGGCCGGTCCGGACGGGACCCCCGCGCGCCGGCGCTCCCGTTCCTCGTGCAGACCTGAGGCCCCGGGCCCCGAGGCGGGCCTCCTTCCAGCGCTGAGATTCTTTGATGGCAGGGGTTGGGCACCAAACGTTGAAAAGGGAAAAATAACGGAGGAGAGCGTCGGGCGTCTTTCATGTGTTTCAAAACAACTTAACATGAAGACAGACCAAGCTGGGAAACGTGAAGCTCTGGAGTGGAAATGAAGCTAAGTCTGTGCTCTCGAGCTTCTTTTCTGCGCCCTGGCTACCAGCCCGACGTTTGCCTTCCAGTAGATAATCGGAAACGTACGCCTAGCCAAATCTGCGGACTGTAGCCGGCACTTTTCATCTGCACAGTTGCTCTTTGCCTGTCTCGGTTTAGATTGATTATGGGATGATCGTAAAAAGGATTTTTCCTTAAGCAGAAGTCAAAGGAAAATCCACCCTCTGGCTGCACATAACTTTTCATTCACTTCTGCGCACCAAGAATTTTATGGAACACCCACGTGCTCAGGGTGGTGATTAAGACAATGGCCTGGGGTCTGGAGGAGAGCTAGACGAATAAACAATTACAATGTGAGAAGCCTTGCTTAAGAGACAGGGAAAGTCCTTATTCCTCCTGTTATTCTCTTTCGGGGCTGAACGTCCCAATTAAAAAGTAGTAACATGACAGATTTTATTGGGAAATACTTGTCAACCACTATCATGTGCGAATAAGTGACTTAACACAGATTAGCAAAGTCCCTTGTTTGTTTCCTTTTTCCCACTTATTACAGTTTATTTATTTTTTCCTCTTTTCACTGCCAACTAAAAATTGTCGCACACTGTCTGCCTCTACAAGGTTTAGGTCACTATCTACTGGAGTGGTTGACCTTCAGCACACCCTGAAAGGAGTTCAGAGAGGAGGTAGGAATGAGATACTCTAGGAAGAACAGGACTTCAGATAGTTATTTATTTATTTTTTTTTCAGATAGTTATTTTTAAGAGAACATATTATGAGCCCAATTTCTTGCATCTTATATCTAGAAAAGCACTAAAAGGATTAATGGAGACATCTCCTCGTGACCAGCGGCAGACTTCTTGTGATTAACAGCAGCCATCTGCCAAAATGTGTGCTTGATTCCATGTAACCCCCCTTCACTAAAATCACATCTCTACTGACTTCCCCCCCACCCCACCACTTCGGAGCAGTTCCTCAGAGCTGAGAGGCTCCCTCCCGGGTTATGGTCCTCATTTTGCCCCCAATTAAACTTAACTGTCACATTGTGCATTTTTTTTTCAGTCAACATCGTTTTTTTTTAAACTACCCCCTAGAGTATAAACTCCATTAGTGCAGAGACTTTTATCTTGTTCATGGCTGAATTCCCCGGAAGTGCTTGGTACATAGACACTCAAGGAATACTTATGACTGGTATCACTACCCACTTAGCTACTCAGCCAACTGAAACTTAGAATTCCTCTAAGCCTTTCTTTTTTTCAGTCTTCTCACCCAAAGCCCATCCTTTCTTTTTAACTTCTTAATTATCTTCCCAATCCATCTCCACCATCACCACCTTACAATTTCATTTTGAAATTATTTCCACAGCCTTCTTCTGGTCTGATCTTTTGCTTCCTTGGTTGTCACCCTTCAGCCTCTTCTCTTTATTGCCGCTGTAGATATATTGCAAAGGCAAAGTATGATCCTATCATCTTCTACTTAAAACTACTCAGCAGTTATCAACCATCTATAGCATAAAGTGCAAACTCCTGTGCATGGCACGAAAGGTCCTTACCGTCTTTTTCCCTCCCCCCTCCATCCCATAGAACCTAATTCCGGTTCCAGGTACTCAGAGTTCTCTCTGACTGAAATGCCCTTTCTCCTCTTCACCTACCTGCATACTGTGCCATCCTTCATTAAAAGTTAGCTCAGCATCCCTTCCTCTATGAAGCTTTTCCTGCTGCCCCCCACCAGTAACTTCTGTTCCCATAATGCCCTGGACCATCTTGTTTTATATATTGCTTTGTCATTTCACAGTTAACTTCTTTACTAGAGTTTGAGCCCTCAAGGGTAAGGATTTTCTCTTACTCGTATTTATTTCTTCAGGGCCTTCAATAAAGGTTTGTTGAATGAATGAATGAGAGGGCTATATAATAGTTACCAAAAAAAAGGTACACAGTGCAAATGCCATGGCACAGAGTTTGAGGAAGGATCACTTCCTGCGGAGAAGATGAGAGAAGGAATCATAGGGGAAGTGGGTAGGAAGCCTGGTGTAAAGGCTGACAAGCAAGAGTTTGACCGCTAGAGGTGGGATAATTGGAGATCCAGTATGAGCAATAACAGTGCAAAGAGAAAAAGATGTGTTCTTGGCTGGCAAGAAAATGTGTCTTAGTCATCTATTGCTGCACAGCTAGTATCCCAAAACTTAGGCTTAATGCACAATCATTGTCTCACAGAGTTTCTGATGATTAGGAATCCAGGAGAGTTTAGCTCAGGGTTCTGGCTCAAGGTTTCTCATGAGTTGGCAGTCAAGCTGTCAGCTGGAGCTGCAGGTATCTCAAAGCTTGACTGCAACTGGGATCTGCTTCCAAGCTCACAAAGTTATTGGCAGGCCTCTGTTCCTCACATTTTATTGGCTGGAGGCCTCAGTTCTTCGCTCTATGGCCTTCTGCGTAGGCTGAGTACCCTTACAACATGGCAGCTGGATTCCCCCAGAGCAAGGTGATCCAAGAGAGAGCAACCAAGACAGAAGCTGTGGGCTTTAGTAACCTGCCATCAGAAGTGACATACTGTCAAGTCTTAGTCTGTCTTCACACATTGTACCGGGCTGGTACAATGTGGGATGGAACTCTACACGAGGATGTGAATACCAGGAAGCAGGGATCATTAAGAGCCATCCTGGAGGTTGATTACCACAACTAGGTTGACTAGAACTGAGAGATGTATGTAAAAAAGTGAAAGAAAATATGTGAAAAGTTAAATTGGAGCAAGAAAGCAGATGGACTTAAATAAGAGACCCGGGGGGTGATATTTGAATATTAAATGATTTGAGGAAGGGAGTTCAGTGATCAAAGTAGTGTTATTATTTTAGTACTAATAATAGAGTGAAGGGTAAGCTGGAGAAGAAAGAGAAGAAAAAGGAGAAATTGTAGGCAAGGAGACCAAATAGGAAAAGATAACTTTAATCCTCCCCAGGTATGTGTCCGTGAGAGCTTTTACTCAATTCTTGCAGAATAAGAAAAATAAGGACCATGGTAAAGTGAATTTCACAAAATTAATTGCATTCATTTAAAGGACTATGTTTCATTCCGACATTATCCTTCCTACTCTTTTTATGTTAAAAATGCACTTTCTTTTTTGAAAAATGTGATAATGGATGGTTAAATATAACCAATGTCATTAACTGGTAACCTTATGTCAGTCCCTAAAATTTAAAAAACAGCAATAAAAACTACCGGCCTTGAAATTCAGAAGTCTAGGAATCACTGATCCAGATTATTATTTATTTTATTTTATTTTATTTGTTTATTTTTGGCTGTGTCGGGACCTCATTGCTGCGTGTGGGCTTTCACTAGTTGCAGCGAGCGAGGGCTGCTCCTCGTTGCAGCGCGCAGGCTTCTCTTGTTGCAGAGCACGGGCTCTAGATGCACGGGCTTCAGTAGTTGTGGCACTCAGGCTCAGTAGTTGTGGCTCGTGGTCTCTGGAGCACAGGCTCAGTAGTTGTGGCGCACGGGCTTAGTTGCTCTGCGGCATGTGGGATCTTCCTGGACCAGGGCTTGAACCCGTGTCCCCTGCATTGGCAGGCGGATTCTTAACCACTGCGCCACCAGGGAAGCCCCCAGATTATTAAAATAAGGACACTGATAGCCAGAAAGGGTCACAGACTCGCCGCAGTGGGGTTCAAAGCTATTGGGGGTCAAAGCTAAAGCCAGCCTCCTTGTCTTCTGATTTCTAGTCAGTGCTTAACTGGTAAGAAGAGTTTTTAAGTGTAGTGAAGGTAGGAGGGAGAAATAGGGCTTTGAGTGGAGGTGAAGTTGCAAAGAAAACCAGTATGCAGAGAGGAGAATGAATCAGAAGTGCAGAAGGAAACAAAGACCAGAGAAAGAGAAAATGCTGACACCTTGACTGTGCCTGTACGCAGTCCATTCTTAAGCCAGTGCGAGGAAAAATTCTGCAAGACTGAAATGATCAAAAAAGACTACTAGGTGTCTTGGGGCTATCTTTTTTTTTTTTTTTTTTTTTGTGGTACGCGGGCCTCCCTCTGTTGCGGCCTCCCCCGTCGCGGAGCACAGGCTCCGGACGCGCAGGCCGCTCCGCGACCATGGCTCACGGGCCCAGCCGCTCCGCGGCATGTGGGATCCTCCCAGACCGGGGCGCGAACCCGGTTCCCCTGCATCGGCAGGCGGACGCGCAACCACTGCGCCACCAGGGAAGCCCTTGGGGCTATCTTTATGCTATTTTACAGGTCTGTGAATTGTAGAATGCTGACAGTAATGCAGATGATTATTTTTCATAGAAATGCAAGTCGTGTTATAGAGATTCAACTTATTGCTGCAGCGGATATTGTCCAGTTTTTCTATAACATTTATTTGTAAATCCAGGATTCCTGATTATTTTTATGTGTGTGTGTTTTGAATTCTCTTTGGACACCGTTGTATCATCTTTTTGGTTCCCTCATTTAGTTGATGGGCTAAATACATGTGACATGTGTTCATTTTATGTTTGTAAGAGTCCCTTGGGAAAACCTCTATCTGAGAAATAATGCCTCTGTTATGCTTAAATTGAAAGAAAAGGTGGGGGAGGGGATTAGAGCCATTGTTGGCTGTGAGCAGGTATCTCAGTGACATTCGAGGCTGATTTCCTTAAAATAACTAGATTGAAAAATTGGGGAAATGAAGTATTGATTCAAAAACTGTTTAGGCTTTAGTGTTTTGAAAGTATATACAAAATACTGTTAAATGTTTCTTCCTCACTGTATGGAACCTCTACTGTAAGAAGTTGGTTGTAATCCATCTTTAGATATGTCTTTCAAAATTATTATTCTAACAGATCTAACAATAACAGACAAGTAATATTGACATTCGGGGAAGAGCTAAATACTAACTAAACCTTTTCTTTCTTGTGAATTCTTATTAAAATGCATATTTTAATTTTTACTTTTCTTATCATTCTGGATAACTTAAATGACTGCATTTTTACTAAATATATCTCTGTTGGTTCCTGCTGCTAAGTGATTATTTTTCTTGAAATTGTAATTTTGTGGGTTTGAACGATTGAATGAAACTTTATCAACAACAGCTGCCTTACCATTGTTATTCCTGTAGCATGAAGCAGGCTAATTGTTCTAATACCTCAGTAGTGGAAAGACAAAAGGGAAAGGGGAGCCCTTAATAACAGACTGTTTTCTATAATGTGTGCAACTGTGCCCTGCAAGTTGATGGTTAAGGATTGGAAAACTGCAGGAGTCTTCTCATTAGCTGTAATTAAAATAACACTTATATCCCTAAAAAAGGAAATAGCAAATTATACAGGGCATGGGTAATTTTGGCTAGATTTCATAAGGAAAGATATAAGAAAGACCAATATAACTTTATTTTAAATTTTAATTCAGGAATTTTTAACTCGTTAAAATGGGAAGGAAACGAATGTTGACTGTGTCACACATTGTGCTTCATGCTTTGTATCCATTATATCTCATTTTAGTCCTCATAATGTTCTTATTTAATGGATGAGTAAACTGAGGCCCAAGGTCACGTCAGCAATAAATGGTGTAATATGGATTTGCCTTTGTGTCCATTAACTCCTAAGCCTGTGTTCAATCAGAACTTTTAAAAAATGTCAACATTCTCATGTTTATAATTTTATATTTTTAAGTCTACTCCATCAAATGATCATTCGTAGTACTGATCTAAAATAAAATGTGTATGTAAAATATTAACAGTGAATTTGGGAAAATATCATAATTTCAGAAATCCAATTAAATAGCTGAAAATTTAGTCTGTTCAGTAATCCCTCTTTGGACTCAAAGATGTTTTTTCCCCCATTACCCAGTGCCAAGATTTATATATGCAGGTTTGCTAGCTGTGCTTGTCTGCACAGTGTGACTACTTCTTGTTCACTTTCACCTGGAGGGTATAGCCCTTTGGGGTCCCATGCATATGTAGGGATTTTCTATTAGATACCCTATTTTGAGCACACCCTAGGTTTTATCTTGTGTTTCTAGTGACATGCATAGCTATCAAAATTGAAGAGGTCACCAGAGATTTGCAAATACCTTCAGGGAAATTAGGGCTTTGGATCTCACTTCCCTCCCAGTTGGACTCATTCTCATTTCTTTTATGGCTGTGAAACCTTATTTTCTTGCCAGCTCAGCAGTATAATTTGAAATATTTTTTGAATGACTTATTCAGCAGTTTTACTTGTTTTCAAGGTAAGGGTTGTATATTATACTGCCAAAATGGAATTCATTGTATTTCTTTATTATAGTTTTTGTTTTCATTAATTTTAGCTTTAAAAAAGAGGGGGAAATGCCTTGTTTTGTTTTCTAAAGAAGTAATCATTAGACATATAAAAGTAAGGCTCTTATTTCAACTAGATTTATCGTACTGATTATTTCACCATTTATACAAATATGGAATCATTATATCGTACACCTGAAACTAATATAATGTTCTATGTCAATTATACCTCAGTATAAATAAATAAATGAATAAGGCTGAGTGTTTATCCCAACATATATCTTCATAGGATTGGGCCTAGAAAGTATTAATTATGATTGTTTCTGAGTGCTTTTTATATTATTTTCTTGACTTTATAATTCCATAATAAGTATATATTGCTTTTGTAATAAGAGAAAACAATACAATTGCTATGAAACAAAGGACATTTTTAGAATAAAAATAAAATTGAACCAACACAGATAATCAACAAATAACTAACATAGTATATCATGTATATCATGCCTTAATTGAATAAGATGTTATGTGTAAAGAAATTTTCTGGACAGACTGAAGCATGTTCCTTTCAGCACTAGATCCTATTTTATTTCAGCCATTTCAGTAGATACTTTGTAATATAATCTGGGCATTTCTCCACCTTGTTCTTGCAGCCTGTTCCATAATATTAGACTGTATGGCCCTGAATAATTCCTGGTTGCAAAATAATATAGTAGATCCACATTCCAAACATTAAAAACAAAATATATTTTGTAATAATTTTCTCCCTCACCATACCCTCTCTATGGTAGATTTTCTTAAACTTCCTTAAATTGGTTTCTTAATAGAGATATCATCTAGAATAGTCATTTGACAAAATAATGTCTATTTTAGAAATCATTACCTTCTTTTTAAGGACAAGGAACATCCAAAATACCTGATCCCAGAGCTCTGCAAACAGTTTTACCATTTGGGCTGGGTCACTGGGACTGGAGGAGGAATTAGCTTGAAGCATGGGTAAGTTTCTGGCTGATTTCATTTCTGAGAATTCTCCATATAAGTAGACCACAGAGAGCCTAACATGTATTATGTTCAAAGAACAACCGATGATCAGTTTTATGATACTGAAGGTATTTAGTTTCTAAATAGAGAAATAGGTATTTGCATAACTGAATGGAATAAGTGTTCAGATGTTGCAGATATAATAAATATCTAAGGATTTAAGAACCATAATTTCTAATCAGAATAATTTGGTCTCCAGTCCATGGAGTACCAAAGTTAAATAACATGTTGCTGGGTATGTTCGTATGTCTGGAACTACCAAGGGTCCCCTCTGGATAGACAGGATTTGTTTCAAAGGTTCAGATACATATTTTAAAGTCACTTAAATACAGATTACTAACCACCTAAAATTCTAAAAATTATATTTTTTTGAGTCCAGAAAAAGGCAATATGCCTTTCTAAATGCATGTATCATTATTAATGGACATAGAACCTGCAGGTCCATGTTGTTCACAGGACAAAACAAGAGGTACTGGCCTTGAAACAGAAGGAATGAATAGTAGTTAATTGTTCTTTAGACTTAATCACTGTCTTTCCTTTAAGAGGGTGAAGAAATAAGTAACCTACTAACAATGAAAATAGAGGTTGTGGAATCTCACTCTCTTAAGTGTTTCTGGAACAGGATTAATGTATTTGTTCCTGAAATATTTTAGGAATAATATTGTCTGGAGGCTGAATGTTAAAACTGAGTAACTTGATTTATTTCTTTATCCTAATGCACTTTCTTTAACAAAATTGGATTACTACAATATTTATGTAATGTTGAATTGTTTAGAAAAGAATGGAATGTAAAATACAATCAGAACATTTTGAACAAAGGGGATTTTATGGCATACCACAAGATGATGCCATTGAAATTTCATCTGCTTCAAATTACCAAGGAATTCATGAAATATTAATTAAACTGTGGGAAATGACAGGAGAGCCCTTAGTCAACAAATGTCATAGTTCATGTGTAGGGAGGCTCTCAGTCTGGAAACGTCCTGTTCCACATGGTATCAATTCATGGGACATCCGTCACGTGCGTCCTCTCTTACCATCAACCCAGTGCTATTGTGTCAATCAGCATTTTGCAGGTTTTCAAGTTATTTTGCCAAATCTTTCAAGTTGATCTGTTCACAGCAAAGTTCTATAATAACAACACTTGTTGTTGTTTCATTTATTCATTTAGGAGTTGAGTCCTAGTAATTTGGTCTCTCACCTGTATTACTTATAATAAATTATATTCTAAACATTGCCTTTAGTTAACTGCTTTTTTTTTGCATTTGCAGAAATAGTTTGTATATGTACAAAAGAGAGCTTTCTACCAAACTGAGTTAAAATAACTTTTTCCAACTGGCTCTTAAAAAAAACAGCTAAGTTAAAAATAGAATGCAGGTAAGGGACCATTGCAGATCTCAAGAGGGAATTTTTTTGATCATGAAGACATAAAAGACTATGTTCTTTGTAAAACTAAAATTCTTTGTAGAACCATGCACTAAAATTATGTATGGTCACCCTAAAACACTCACTGGCACCTCTTAAAATTAATTGGCTTTATGGCACTACAGTTAATTTATAGAGAAGTTGCATTGTGTTTGTAAAATGCTTTTTCCTCAGCTTCTTAATTGGTGAGGAGCCTCCTGGAGGTCACAGGTGAAAACAGCCACAGTTTTATGGCACTGTATTTGGAATCTTACTAAATTTTTGCTTTACAGAGTAAAATGGGTAATTTGTAGTAACATGTTGAATTTTCTCCCTAATATTTAAATGACTTCAGAGACCCATATCAATAATTTTATCAGCAATATTATTCTCATGTTAGTGAAAGTCTGGTTTTCTTTATCTGATGCTTAGAGCGAATACATTTGGAATGAAGCACAAACCCAATCGATTGTGTTTCCAGAATAATTCTAGCAGTAAGCCCTTTGGGGAATATGAAATTATTTACTGATTCCAACCTACTATCCAACTGATAGTAGGTTCCTACTATCAGTTCAGCTTATGCTACTGGTGTATGGTGCCAAAAGTGTATATAATAAAAAATAGCTTAAGACACATATAAGAGTTAAATCAGAAGGAAGAAATGGAGGACCAAGAAGATAACAGTAATCAAGGCAATTCCAGAATACCGAGCAGCCATTGTGCTTAGGCTGGTTTCCTGTCTTTCACAGCATTATATTTTTATGTGTCAGAGACACTAATCCTGTTGTATGCTATTAGAATTAAAATTAATAAACCTATATTGTAGATAAGATAATTGAATCATAGTAAGGTTTAAAGGATTTTTTTTAAGTAAATAAAAATAGAACATGTATTATAAACTCTTATGTTTTGTTCCCCTGCTCACCACATTGTGAAAGAGCAGGGAGTATGGAGAAAATAAATTCTAAAACTTAATACCTTGAAACTCAAAATGCTTTTGTTTGTGGCTTACAGTACCAAGTAAATACTTCACTTTTAGTCTTTGGCATGGTTCCCTCCTAAAATAAAAGCTCTGACATCTTTGTATTAATATTTTTATCCACGTATCTCCTTCTTTGTAGGTATACTTTTTTCTAAAACCTATTTAGCTAATCTTTTAATTACTCAAAGTTGACCAAAGTCTAAACTGATTTCCATTTTATAAAGGCAATCATAAAAATAGGTTTAGCATACCAGGGAATTCCCTAGCGGTCCAATGGTTAGGACTCCACGATTTCACTGCTGAGGGCACAGGTTCAATCCCTGGTCGGGGAACTAAGATCCCACAAGCCATGCGGCATGGCCAAAAAAAATGAAAAGACATTTAGCATACCAAATTATTTGAACAAACTGAATAAAAACCCTGGATTTTCCCACTTTGTAGGTGGAGTTTATTTACCAGCAGACTGTTTCGAACTTTATTTGAGTCTGTTCCCAGGACTGAATAAATATCTCCACACACAAGAAGACCTACAAGTCCACTTACCAGCGGAGGTGACTGGACTAGGTACCACACATGATTCTAGAGTCTCTTTCACGTTACATGAGGACAAAAGATTTGGATCCCTGGTATTTATAAGGGGCCGTTTTAACAGTAATGATCCCTATGTGTTCCCACTGGTTCCAGAGGAGTGCCACTTTATGGTTTTCTTATGCAACAAAGTTCTAAAGCAATAGCTACTTTGTGAAAATGAATGCTTGAAGAAGCTTACTCTGCTTTGGATTTCACTCCCATTATCAGGCATTTATTTCCTAGACCTTAATTTACCAGTAGATCCTTAAAGGAACTTTCTTAATTTTTTGTCACTTCCAAGTCTATAGGTTTATTAGTAACCCCAACTTTGACAGCTCAATTCAGTATAGGCAGTCACCCTTATTTTCACTGGGAAACAGTTAATATTTATTCAGTGTCCCTACGTCCGTGCCTCAGTGGCAGAAGCTGGAGCGTGCAGGTGCTGGTATTTCCTTCGTTTGCATTATGTGGCAGTTCTTTAACACCCTCTGTCAGCAACTGAAACTGATACATGAGCCAAAGGACCTTTGTTGAGGGTGGAGAGAATTTAGAGAAGATTTTAGATTAATTTCCAAATCAAGTTTGAAAGCACCTTGTGCTAAGTGGTACTGCTATAGCATCTCTCTTAGCACAATGTGCTGTGTAACAGAGAGATCTCCAGATGTAGCCATGCCTTTTATATGTCTAACTTTCTGCAATTGTTCTGGCTTTGTTACCAAATATTTTCACAAGATAGAAGTGTTTTTCAATTAGGAAGCATATACTGTTCCACCCAAAAAGTAGCCCAGTGTTAATGCTGTAATTTAACAAACCATCCAGCAGAGGTCTCTGAGCGTCATGTTTTATAATAAGAGCATTTCAAACAATAAAATTAACCCTGATTTCTTGCAAGCAGAGATCTACTCCAAGTGAGCATATTTCCCCTGATTGGACTTTAGAATAACTGTGTTCCATGTATAGTAAGATAAACTCTGCTTATTCATGCTTAAAGATGCTAAAGACTTATGTTTTCAGATTTTTATTTCCCCTAACCAGATAAAAGCCTGGTTACCATTGATTTTGCACCATAAAAAGAAATAAAGAAATATATATGAAAATGTAACAAAAGCAACTATCAATATTTTACTGTCACCAGCATTATAAAGAAATTAATTTGGTATTCTTTCTATACAGCCTACACCATTAATTAAATAAAGCAGATATTTGTATGACTTGATTTATAAATATCATTAATGATTGGACTGCAAGGGTACACTTTTCTTTTTGCAAAAGCAGAACATTAGAGTTAAGTAAATACCAATTTCTGTATTTTGTGTTACCAGCAATGAAATCTACATTGCTCCTTCAGGAGTGCAAAAGGAACGGATTCAGGTATGGTAAAGGGATCCTTCTTAAACCCAAATGTCTGTTCTTCTCTACTTGATTATTGTTTTGTGAAATGGAATTAATATTAAAAGAAATCTTAGTTTTGAAGGGAGATTATATTGTGATAATTTAAATAACTAATCAACAAACATTTGTTAAGTAACTATTAAATTTTTTTAAGGTGGTAAGTATCCTGCTTGCAACCAGGTGTTTTGAATTCTCATTCAGCCTCTAGAGGGCAAAAGTGAATAGTACAATCTTAAGTCATAATAAAAAATGATTCTAACTTTGCAGCATTGTAACACCGTCTTTATCAGGCTAATAGGGTAATCAGATTGGTGGTCTCAAATGGACCAAACTGATTCATATTTAATAATGGCAAAGCTCTTTCAATGTAAAGTTATAAAACGTTGTTTCAACATTTTGAGAAGACCCATTCTGTATTAATGCTAGAATAATACCCAGAATAGAGTTAAAACAAGCACATAATACTTAATTCTGTCTAAGGCATAGTGCTTCATTAATAAAACATTTATATTGTAGTTTGTAATAAACCCTAGCAAACGAAAGTTACAAGTCAGAGATATGCATGTATTACTAGGAAAAACCTGTGGATCTGCATAATTCCTTAGAACTTTAAAAATAGAGTACGTCATCAAGATTAACATTTCTGAGTACCAGTTAAGTTTCTCAAGGGATAAGAAAATTTTACTCTGTATTTTTCCTCTTATATTATGAAATGTGAAAAAAATTATAACACCCATTCTAAAATGATGATTATATAGTCTCTCTGAAATATAGTTGTGAAATTACATGGAAAAGCTGAGAAACTAAGTTGATGAAATGACATCAGCATCATTACATGCATACTAAATTTTCCATATCACTTTTTTCTTCAAATTCTAAAGGTCGATTTTTTCAACTTTCTTGAGATGATTTTTATTAGTAGAAAACATTTTTTTATTTCTCAAAATGGCTAAAAAATTTTGAGAAACTATAATTATATAAATATTTTAAATGTGAGTTAAATATGTATATATATTAGCACTGTTTATATATACTATATATAAATGGAAGTGTGTATATACACACACACACACACACACACACACACACACAAGAAAGGGGACATTTTTAATTGATATTGTATAAGCCTTCTTTTTTTCTTTTTCCCCCTCTAAATAGCCTGAAGACATGTTTGTTTGTGACATCAATGAACAGGACATAAGTGGACCTCCACCATATAAGAATCTTAAAAAAAGCCAGTGTACTCCTCTTTTCATGAATGCTTACACAATGAGAGGTAGGCAGAAAATGTATTCAATGTAAAGAATATTTGCAGAGTAGGCTCCTGTAAATAATGGCAATTATTGTTGTAGTTCACAGTTCTTGAATACCTGCTATGTGCAAGGACTTTAAATATGTTAACTCATTCAGCCCTCACATCAGCGTCTGTGGGAGGTCCATTATTACTTCACTTTATATATGAGAGGACAGAGGCTCTGGGAAGATTTTCCCAAAATTAACAGCCAGTGAGTACTGGGGCCAGAATTCCAACCTAGATCAATATGATTCCACTAGATTGTCAAATTAACCAACTAAATATTATATTTACAATCCAATTCCTACTCTTAGCTCAGAGTTATATCTCTGGGAACTTGTAGTAGAAGTTAATCAAAATACAAATGAGGGGGCTTCCCAGGTGGCGCAGTGGTTGAGAGTCCGCCTGCCGATGCAGGGGACGCGGGTTCATGCCCCGGTCCGGGAAGATCCCACCGGCCGCGGAGCGGCCATGGCTCACGGGCCCAGCCGCTCCGCCGGCGGGGAGAGGCCACAACAGTGAGAGGCCCGTGTACCGCAAAAAAAAAAAAAAAAAAAAAATTCAAATGAGGGAAAATCATGCCCTTTTCTTCACTTCAGTGGGAGTGATCCTCTTTTTTGAAAAATTTACTTTATGATAAAAATAGGACTCTTACTTTAATTCCCAGAAATTGTGGTAGAAAACCAACCTGGAAAGGTTGAACCTAGAGGACAATGTAAAAATAGGAAAGTATAACTGAAGTACGGGCTCAGCCTTAACAATGAAGTCATTAGGACCATGCTTTAGTATAGCCCCTGAATAAAATCAATATAGAGTTAGTAATCGTGCCATGTGCTGTTCCCAGACATTATCAGCTACTACTGAAAGGATGAAACTTCAGCAACAGATTCTAACAGCATGAAGAATCTTTCCTAGCAAAAAGCTAAATAAACTGCCCATTGCAAAAATAGCCGTTACTGAGTTTTATAGCATACAAATTCTTTTTTAGGTAAATCCCTTGCATCTATATCTTAAAATCCCTACCATCCCCTTATGTTACTAAGATATGGCCTACACTATGAAGCATATCTTGGTGATTAAGGGTCAGACTAAACTGGGTTCAAATCCAAGTTCTTCAACTACTGTCTGTAGTTGGACAACGTAGTTAAATAACCATGGACATATTATTAACATCTCTGAGCCTCATGTCCTTGACCATTAAATGGGGGAGATGGTTGTTGTGATGATACGAAGAGATAACATCTATAAAGGGGATTTGCCCAGTGCCTGGCACATAAGAATCCCTAATTGAGTGGTAGTAGTATTATGATTATGATCTCCACAGTCATTATAGTTGTACTTCAGACCATCTAAAGGATATTTCTTGAGCATGTATAAAGTATCATGCATTGTCCTGATGCTGGATAAAGCTTAATTTTTTTTCTTTTTGCTTTCTGACTTCTCTATCAGTAGTTCTCTTTCCTATCTTCCTTTCTCCCCTCCTACCCGCTGCCAACTTATTATTCCATGCCAAGAAAAACAAGTCCAAAGCCATATACAAATAAGTGTGTGTGTTTGTGTGTATATGTGTATGTATTTTTTTATTTAAAAGGTGCAATTTAGTTTTCACTGAGCATGTAACTGTATTCTTCCCCCTCCAGGAGCAGGTGCTGTGATTCATACCCACTCTAAAGCTGCTGTCATGGCCACCCTTCTCTTCCCAGGAAGGGAGTTTAAAATTACACATCAAGAGATGATCAAAGGAATAAAGAAATGTACCTCGGGAGGGTATTTCAGGTATTTTCCTCTATTTTTTGCTTAAATAATTTGAACGGTATTTCTCCTTCTTGTAATAAACAGGATACTGATCTTTTTATGTATTTAATGAGATGTTGTAGATCTGTGTTAGATAGTATCTCCCTTAATATTATACTTCCAGATCTCTTCTCAGTGACACAAATCAGATGCCTCCCCTCCTTTTCCCCATCCCCAACCCAGCCTTGGTAAATTATTGCCAACATGAATAATTAAATGTTTGTCAGAGTAAAATGCAAAAATCCTGGCTGAGATATCTATAGAGATGGAAAGAGTGTTATTCCTTTATTGAAGAACCCCAAGAGCAAGCTCTCCTCACCTTCACTTTGTCTTCAGGAAGTTTCAGCTCTGACTAAATCTTATGCTTCATTTTGATTTCATGTAGTATTTCTGGAATATTTTCATTTTAAAAAAAGTTTTATAATTATTTTAATTAAGTAGATCTCTATATGTTTATAATTTTTCAGCGTGGAAACTGGCATAGATAGTATAGAACAGAGGCCTTCTCGATAAAATCAGCTAAATCCACCAGCCCACAAAAATGTAGCAATTATTCATCAATCTAGAATACAGTGACATGAAGAAACACGTTCCCAGGGCTCAGGGACAGGCTCGGCATTTTGTTTGAATGTACAGGCATTCTTGTTCCTGAGCCTTCACCCTTCCCAATTTCCTAAAGGGGCTGAATCCACTTTACCTTGTTTAGAGGAAAAGGGTGCCAGTTTTTCTAAAGTGTTCTTACAGCAATATCTTACTGTTACTGCACATAATAGACTGTATGTGTTTAAACTAGTGTGCTGAGAAGTTAATTGGACTTGATTTTAGTTAATATTTATTGTGTGCCTAAAGCATTCCTCAGCACTGGGAAACACCTATTTACAAAAGTTAAATATTTAAATTATGAAAGTGTACATACTAAAAAAAGCATAGCCGCATATTGCCTTTTCCATATCTGGGTCTTGAAGGAGAGGCATTATGTGTGCTGTCAATCTCATCGGCATTTGATTGCTTTGGTGAAGAAATAAGAATAGGTCAGAAGAACGTGTGAAACGGTGGGTAGAGGAGCAGAGAACAATAGAGAGCCTTTGGAATTTTGTGGCAAAACGAATGACATGAATGAAAAGATGTCATTTGTTATGCATCACAACGTGTACACTTTATATATTATTTTGAATGTCTCAGAATTTAAAGAGTACAAAGTTTTTTGACATGCTTCTGCAATTCTGTTGGGACCTGGCTGGGAAATCAGTAACAGGGTCATTATCACAGCTCAGGGGCAGTGATACTTCATCAGTATTTGGGGAGAATCCCAAGTGTCCAGTCAAAAGAAGGGGCAATAAAAGGTGGATGAGTAAGAAAGGATGGAGTTTTTACATTTTCTATTCTACTTTTTAAATTTTTAAGTCCATCTTAAAAAAATTATAATAACTTTCAAATGCCTAATTCTTATCAGGGGAGGTTACCATGTTAAATATAATTGTTGTACCTTTTGGATGCAACATGCCTATGGTAGAGTGAAAAGAATACTGTTTGATGGTCAAAGGACTACCCTGGCTCTGTTCCTCAGGTCTTATTTTGCTGTGAATTATTTTGCACCTGGAGATATTTCTGACTGTTCGGTATATGGTAGAAGAAAATATAAGTTTGTGGTTCTCCTGGCCAATACTAGGAAAGATTTGGGACTAGCAATTTATTCCTTCCACATTTAAGGATATTTTATAATTACCTCTATTTTACTTAAGTGAAATAATGGGCAACCTTGTACTGTTCCTGATAATGGTTGGCCAGGTTCTTTATCACATGACAGCTACTCAGTCTATACCTTCCCTAAAGTAGTAACTTCTGATAATATATGGATAGAACTTATTTTGGTTAAGTTTAGCCATCACAGAGGTAGTGAAAAAGCAGATGTAACATTAACAAGGCAAGAGAGATTCATGTTAAAAGGAAAACATGTCTTGAGTTTTGATTGGTTATAAATGACCTCACAAATAGACATAGTTTTACCAGTAACAAGCTATTTGCTTAAATATTACTGCAGAAACAAATATGAAAAATGCATATTCTGATTTCATCACACGTACTTACTAAAAATAAGGTAAAGAAGTTCTAATGTCACAGATTTGAGAACGTTCTGAAAATATTGTCATACCTTTAATAGTTAGCTCCAAAAGGTTTTTGCTATCCCAGGGCCATAAACCACACCTGCATTTATTTATTTGTCTATCCAAGACACTTTTGGGTCCTGCAGAGATAGAATAGAATGATTTTATATCGCTGGGAAATTCCTGCTTTAATAAGTAGTTCAATTGTTAATCCTTCCTATGCTTCTAATTCTGAAATTTATCATTTCTCATCTCCTGTTAAAACTACTGTGATTCTCTATCCTTCAGGGAAATACTTGTATGATCTTGATAATTTCTTTGTTAGGTTTTGGTATCCTGTACAAATTTCTGCCACTTATACTTAGGATTGGAACAATGCCTGCCAAATTCCCAAGGCGTCTCTTGATACAGTTGTTTATACAAGATACACAGAATAACATGCAACATCTTGTTCCTAATTTGGAGTGGCTTTTCAGATATAAAGACAACGTCTAACTTGTTATTTGAAAAAATTATAAATTTTATATATGAATACCTTTATTTGTTTTGAAAAGGAAAGCAAATGGCTTGTTTTGTCTTAATAGATATGATGATATGTTAGTAGTACCCATTATTGAGAATACACCTGAGGAGAAAGACCTCAAAGAGCGAATGGCCCGAGCAATGAATGATTACCCAGACTCCTGTGCAGTACTAGTCAGACGGCATGGAGTCTATGTCTGGGGAGAGACGTGGGAGAAGGCTAAAAGCATGTAAGTGTAAACCGAAACCAAAGAACGTCTGGGGCAAGTCACCACACTCTAAAAGAGAATGAAATATGTTTTATGATTGAAAACGGAGTATGATTTTTTTGTGTGTTACTGGTCAAATTGGTTTAAATTTAAATAGTTTATCATTAATTATTTCTAGATATTGTATTTGTATTATATATTCTTTTGTTAAGAAATATTTTTCAGATGAGCTGTTATTTGGCAAGGCACTATGCTCTTTGATACAAAGAAGGAGATACAGATCTTGTTCTCTGAGTTGAGGGCTAGAATAAAGCTAACCCAAGTCGCATAAAGATTTGCTATATTTATTTCAAAAAACGGCACATAATAAAAAATTTAGGGCTTCCCTGGTGGCACAGTGGTTGAGAGTCCGCCTGCCGATGCAGGGGATACGGGTTCGTGCCCCGGTCCGGGAGGATCCCGCATGCCGCGGAGCGGCTGGGCCCGTGAGCCATGGCCGCTGAGCCTGTGCGCCACGTACCGCAAAAAAAAAAAAAAAAAAAAAAAAAAATTTAAATTTACATAAGTAGTATATTTTAAACTCCCTTTTATTTCCTGAGAAGTGTATAGTATGGTGGCATGATTCAGTATGATTCCGTGTTTTAATAATGTTGGAGACAAACTAAGAAACTTTGCATAGAATTGAGGAAAGAAAAAAAAAATCTGCTAGGAACAGAGTTAACCTGATGCAGAGGAAAAATGTGATTGTTAGGATTGGAGAACTCTCTTTTCACTGAACACTTTTAGTTCTTTTTGCTTTTATTTATTTATTTTTTTAACAGGTGTGAGTGTTACGACTATTTATTTGATGTTGCCGTATCAATGAAGAAGGTAGGACTGGATCCTACACAGCTTCCCGTTGGAGAAAATGGAATTGTATAAGCCAAGTGGAAGTTTATTACACGTAGAGTCAAAGCTCATCTTAATTATTACTTAAATGACTCGGGTATTTTTTTAAATGAATTGAAAATTTCCATGAAGCTATTGATTTGTCACTAAATGCTGTAGATCTTCTGACACTGGATGATATTTGCTTATATTCTCATATTTTAAATGGCAATACAATGGAATAAAAATTTTATAATGAATGTTTTTGTGTTTATTTCTAAACCCCTTAACAGCAAAATATTTTCCTTTAATTTTTTTATATCTACTCCCAGAGAATTCCTATTACTCTTTAAAGTTGTTAGGATAATAGAATTCATTGGAAAATGTCCACTTAATTATAGAATGAGCATTTTCTTATTTTAATATTGGTATCATAAATTTACATGAAAAGTCAAGGACATATATATCCCTCAGTGTTGATGTCAAAACAATTTTATAGATTTCCCCTATATGCTGTAGTGCTTCCCTTTATTGTAACACAGGGCACTCATCTTATATTGGGATCTGCTGTAAAATTCAAATCAAGTGATATTAACTCAAACTCTCCTAGCCAGATAAACTGTGACCAACCCAGAGATGTAATCAGAATGCTTTTTTTTAACGTAGCCAAAAGCAACATCATCTTGATCTTAATGTTTTATTTGGTTAATGCTTTTATTTAATTAGGAGAGAAAGTAATACACCATCTCCTAAATTATAACTTCATACACCCCCTTCTCGGTTTATCGTCTTGAACCATTTGAGTTCATTTACCCCAGTTCTTTCACTCCAGCAAGTCTTTAACCTCATCCAGACTTCCAGTCCCTTGATCTTCCCATTTGTCATTGTCCATGACTCCTTTCATATCCTTGCTTCCTTCCTTATGAAGCATAGATGATGGCCCAGCATTTTCACCACTTTATTGGAAACATCCTAACCCCCTTGTATCTTACCCCCCAATCATACTCACCTGGCAAAACCCACAGTCCTTGTGAGCCAGTTACTTGGCACCTGTACCAAAGCAGCAAAGCCTGATTGGAAAAAGTACACAGCTATGTTAACTGATCTCACTTCAGATTTATGACCACACCTCTCAGGTGGGCACTCCATGCTGCCAAACAAACCTACTACACTTCCCTAGTAAGTTCGTTTTCCCTACCTGGTGACTATCTCTCCTCACAGCTTTATCTATCTGACATCAAATACCCAATCTTCCTCCCCCCATCACTTCTCAGACGGTAAACTCCTCACACTTTCAGAGATAAGTAGATTCATTCCCAAGAACTAACAAGTCTTCCCATTTCACGTTTCCATCAACCTTCTTGCCTTCAGCCTTCTTTGCCTCTTTCCTTCTACCGAATTCTAAGTTCGTTCTTCCACTTATGCCTTGGATCCAATGTCCGCTGACCTTCTCAAGGGCTTTGGTTTCTGCAAAGATCCCCACATTTGTCCCATTGCTTTCTTGCGTTGTTAATTTTTTTTTTTTTTTTTTTTTTTTTTTTTTTTTTTTTTTTTTTTTTTTTTTGCGGTACGCCGGCTTCTCACTGTTGTGGACTCTCCCGTTCCGGAGCGCAGGCTCCGGACGCGCAGGCCCAGCGGCCGTGGCTCACGGGCCCAGCCGCTCCGCGGCATGTGGGATCTTCCCGGACCGGGGCCCGAACCCGTGTCCCCTGCATCGGCAGGCGGACTCTCAACCACTGCGCCACCAGGGAAGCCCGCGTTGTTAATTTTTTACCCTCTTCCACTGGTATAAAAACATGCTGTAATACCTTTCACTTTAAAATACACAAACCTTGCTTTCAACCACCCTTCAGCTAACTCCAGCGCCTTTAGAGCAAAGCTTTTTGAGATCGTTATCTGCTTTTCTGTCGACTTCTGTTCTCTCCCTTGCTCCTTGACCCACTCCGATCCACCCGCATCACAGCCACTGAAACTGCTTTACCAAGAATGAGAAATCCCCCGCATCCTCATCCTTTCCTTTGCTTTCTTTGCTCTGAGTGAAACCTGTCTCTCCCCTGGGGATACAGTTTCCCCTGAAGCTGTCAGTGGTGGTGGTTTTCACTTCCTCTCTTATCCCTGGCCGTGGGGTGAGTGAATTCCTTGGACACTAAATGTCTTTCCCCTCCTCCTTGTTCCATTGTACTCAGCAAACCGTCAGTCACAGATGATTCCAGCCCTCTTCTGACTCCAAACCCATACCCGTGCGCCTTAATATGGCTGAAGGGAAACAGAACCATGTCAAGGTCAAGTGGGCCTTTCAGGCCGCTTGTGAATTTTACTTTGTTACCCTGGTTTCTTCATTCCCCTCCTCCCCTCGACAACTGTTTCTCTCTTCAAACTTCAAACGCCTCCCTGCATATTCCCTCTTGGCTGATGACCTTGACTGCTATGTCCCTGAAAAAAATAGAAACCACCCAGAAAGAACTTGCTTCCTCCTCTGCCTGCATATACTCTCGTGAGGCCAGCCTCTCCCCTTAAGCAGTAGATCTCCTCCCAATTCCAAAAACGATTTCCCAGTTTCCTGGTGTCTTCCCCACCTTAACTCCATCCTTCCAGTCGCCCAGGCAGATAATCTTAGCATCCTGCTTGGCGGTTTCTTTCACAGGCTACATCCAGCTAATCAGCAAATCCCGTCAGCTTTAACATTGAGACTAGTCTCTAAGCCAGTGGTCCCCAACATTTTTGGCACCAGGACCGGTTTTGTGGAAGACAATCTCTCCACGGACCGGGGGCGGCAGGAGGTCGGGGTGTGGGAGATGGTTCAGGCCGCTGTAATGCGAGCAATGGGGAGCGGCAGATGACGCTTCCATCGCTCGCCCACCGCTCACCGGCTGCTGCGTGGCCCAGTTCCTGACAGGCTGCGGACCGGTACCGGGGTCCACGGCCCAGGGGCTGGGGAGCCCTGCTCTAAGCTTCTCACTGCATTCACTTGCCACCTGGCCCAAGGCCCACCATTTCTCACCTAAATTATAGCAATTGCCTCTTAACTAATTTCCCTGCTTCGGCCTTTGCTCTCCACCCTCGTCCCGGGTCCCAACAGTGTCTGCTCAACACAGTACCCTGCATGGTGTTCCTCTGCTCAAAACCCAGGCTTCCTGTCTCACAGTGAAGGCTCCGATCCCCCCTCGCCTCATTCAGTCACCCTCCTCCTCACCTACTCTGCTGCAGCCACTCTGGCATCCTCCTGAGTCTACAACTTTCCAGGCACTTTCACACGTGTTCTTCCCTCTTTAAACCTCTTCCTCCAGACGCCTGCCTCGCTCACTCGCTCTGCTCGTTCAGGACTTCACAGATCACCTCTGTGCTGTCTTACCTGATTATTTGATTCTTTTTTTTTTTTTTTTTTTGCGGTACGCGGGCCTCTCACTGTTGTGGCTTCTCCCGTTGCGGAGCACAGGCTCCGGACGCGCAGGCTCAGCGGCCATGGCTCACGGGCCCAGCTGCTCCGCGGCCGCGGCATGTGGGATCTACCCAGACCGGGGCACGAAGCCGTGTCCCCTGCATCGGCACGCGGACTCTCAACCACTGCGCCACCAGGGAAGCCCTGATTATTTTATTTTTTACTTTTTTAAATGCTCCGTAGCTTCGGAGTCTTTGCCTTTGCTGGGCCCTCTTCCTGGGATGCTCTTCCCACCTGTGGCTCCATGGCTATCTTCTAAAGGTCTTCCTTGTGTGAATTAGATCCTCCTCTGACTGCCAGTGACACAACGAGGAGGGCTTGCCCTCCCAGCACTATAGGCAAGATTCCATTTGCTAAGTTTGAATCTTTCAAGTAGGGCCCCAGTAAGGGTCCTTCCCCGCTCCACACACGCGGCCCGCTCCCCCCAACCCCGGTGTCCTTCAAGTCAATTGAAGGAGACCGAGTGCCGTTCAGAAGCAAAGGGAAGCTTCCTTCCTTGATGCAACAACAGACAGATGCCAGCTTCCGGCCCAGAGCCTGATTGTGCTTATTTGACATTGCAGCCCCACTCTCCATACCCAGAGCACTCGCCTCTGCTTGCGTTTCCTGTAAAGGGCTCAGAATCAACTAGCATACTATAATTTAATTGTTTATCTTTCCCCCCACCCCTCACTAGAATGTGAATCCCATGAGGACAGGGATTTTCCTCTGTTTTGTTCACAGGTGTATCTCTAGTCCCTTGAGCAGTATCTAGTATGGAGCTGGTACTCAATAAATATCTGTTCAGTGAAAGGCAAAATGAGTGGCCAGTTCTCTGTATTTTGTGCACCTTTACGGTAGCTTCACTGGTGATGACTCCCTCCTTGAAACTTTTCTCTAGGCTTCCATGACCCCGAACTCATGCGATTTTCTACTTACCTCATTGGTCACTTCTGTGGTTCTTGAATACGTTTCGTCTGTCGGATGACTAAATGTTGGAGGGCCTCGGGACTCTCTGCCCTTAACTGTGTTCTCCACCTACACTTTTTTCCCAGGAAATCTCATTCAGCACCCTAGCTTTAAACATTATCTGTGTGCTGATGACTCACAGTCTTTTATCTCTAGCCCGGATGTCTCCCTTACATTCCAGACATATCTCTCCACCTCCTACGCCTCACCCGTTGGATGTCTAATAGGCATCTGAAACCTACCTTGGCCCAAAACAGTGCCACTGATTTTTCTTCTGTATGAGCCATTATCTGCCCCCTCTCACCCCCAAACATTTTCTGGATGAATACGCCAAACCTCTTTGAGACAGACCTCTGTCTTGTTCACTACAACCAAGAAAAATGCCTGACACATTGTAAGCACTTCATAAATATGTGTTTTCTGGGTTCTTGGTGAAGGTTCCTCCACTGGGGAAGAATAGTTTTGGTCACTTCTGCTTAACCTCATTTTCCTCATTCTTAAGACGGAGCTAATGAAAGAGATAAAGTATGTGAAGGAACAAACCGCAGGGCTTGACCCATAGTAGTTATTCAATAAATATTAATTACCTTCCTTTCTATAAGTCCCATTTAATCCTCCTGAGAGGGTTTCGAAGTATTATCCCATTTTTTTAGATGAGGAAATTGAGCTCAGATAGGAATAATAAATACGTAGAATTTAAGAGAAAGGATGTAAACTTCTTACCACAGTGCCTATCATATACTAGAAGTGCATTCAAACTATAAAGTTCCTTTCCTAAACACCCCTCACTTAGCTACCCTCGCGGTAATTGTAATGCAAGTAAGTCATTTAAGCTGTGTTGTAGTACAGCCTGTCTCCGACTGTATTTTTTTTTTTACTACTAGACACACAGAAAAGATGAGCAAAACCTGATTTAGAGGTGGGGGGGACAGGTAGCTGGTGGAAGTCTGTATCTCCTAGTTAGTTGTTGTTGTTGTTGTTAAAGAAGAATATAATCCTTATAATGTGACTGTTAGAAGCTGAGGTCCAAAGGTGATACACATACCGCTCAGGGAGGGCTTATTCTCAGCGTCTGGCACATGCGTGTTCAGTGAATATTTGTGGAAGGGAGCAATAGACATTCTTTGTATGCCCTTGTGACTGTTTTTCTTTCAATTATCCCCACTTCTTTAAATAAGGAGGGGAAACATGGGTTATGAATGAAAGATTAAGCTGGTAAGAGATCTAGATCAAACACTTTTATTTCATTAAGTGCAGGACATTCCATTCACTCCCAGATTGAATAAGGAATTAACATTTTAGTCAAGAGTATATTATTTGTTTCTCAAATGATTTTAGAGCCTTCTGGTCCAACCCAACTCTCTTTTGTGAGAAGCAACTCAAAATACTATAGCTCCCCAGAGAATGTCCCAAACAATCAGAACGGTAAAGTCATAACCTTAAGGAGAGTTTCATCTTATATTTCAACTGGCTCAAATACTTCCCTTTTGATGAAGAAAACTGCCATATCTCATCAGCAATTCCAGTCAAGGTAGTCAGATATGGGACTTATAACATCGATATCACTTTTTAAGAAGCAATAAGAATTCTCCCACCAAAGTTCTTTAAAACAGGACTACAAGACAAACAGAATTTGGTTTTTATTTCATTGCCCTATAATCTATAATCACTGAGTCATCACGTTTTGGATGATAATCACTGAACTAAGTATTCTTCTTTTGTGGTTATAAGTTATAAGCTGTGTTCATCTCTTGGTCGACAACAATAGTTGTCGCTAATTGTATAATTGTATTGTTTGAAAGTATATTTTCTGAAAATTAAATAAACCTGACTAAAGAAAAAATATAGTTTTCCTCCATTTATTTTCTTCTTGTTTAAAATTCTATAATTTTTTATTATTGGAATTTTAGAAACCAGAGAATAAGCAAGACGATTAAATATTGCATTAATTAATATTGTATCAATCTCCTCTATGATTGTTCTTGAAACTTTCTGATTTAGAAGTAAAGGTTGTGAATGAATTTCTTCAAGTCATCATAATGGTGCCCAGCCCAGGCCAGGTGTTAATGTAATAATCATAGCAGTCTCTATTTTTTAGGAGCCCAAGCACTATGGTAAGGACCTTTAAATACATTACACCCAATTCTTATAATAGCCCTTCAAGATATTATTACCCCCATTTAATAGATGAGGAAAATTAAATTCAGAGGTTAAACTACCCAAGTAAAAAATTTACCAAGACCACCCAGCAAGCCCTCTGCACTTTCCCACATCAACTCAGCTTTATCTCATCAATACGATACTAATTGCTCTTATGGGTGTAAAGAGAGTTTTCCTCTTTAAGCATAGGTAGCTTCTGAGATAGGCATTAGGGACTTAGGAAAAGAAGCTTCTCTGGCTTTACTGACCTAATAGTTCCCAAAATTTCTTTGGGGACCATTTATTAATCATGCATTGGGTTTCCATTTGTTATTCAACTGTATGATTAATTTTTACCCTTTAAAATATAAAGTATTCTCTTCCTTCTATTATTTTACTTCTAATTTTACTAAGTACCTTTTATTTTCATGCTTGATATTATTTTTTATTGCAATTAGAGCCACATCTTTGAAAACGAAACCAAGAAATTGGTTTGTTTTTTGTTTGTATTGGTATACAGCAGAGCTTTATCTTAGGTTTGAAGGTTAATGAGTAAAGTGAAAATCTCCAATAGTCAAAATTACCTTTAAAAATCTTTTAGGGCTTCCCTGGTGGCGCAGTGGTTGAGAGTCCGCCTGCCGATGCAGGGAGCACGGGTTCAGTGCCCCGATCCGGGAAGATCTCACATGCCGCGGAGTGGCTGGGCCTGTGAGCCGTGCCCACTGAGCCTGCGCGTCCGGAGCCTGTGCTCCGCAACGGGAGAGGCCACAGCAGTGAGAGGCCCGCGTACCTTAAAAAAAAAAAAAAAAAAAAAAAAAAAAATCTTTAAAATCACCCATGTAGTCCTATACGTGTAATTTGTGAATTTAACCTTTCATTCTTTCAATAGTACGTGTTTATCGATGGCCCTCAATCCTACTTGTTTCCTTTCTTAAGGATATTGATCAAGCCATCACCAAACATTTAATCTACTACTTGAACCCTATGTCTTAAAACTACTCACAAATGTTTCCACTGGTTTCACAAATGTTCATCCTTGGTTTCACGTTTCATTGCATCCATCACTTTTAATATAAGTAAGGAAAAGGGGGATTGCCCTGGTGTATGACCCCTTTAAGTCAACTTTAACATGATTCAGTACCACTGTAATTGGAACTCACTGGCTAGATAAGATCCGTCCTCTTCCCTTATGCATGCTTTCCAATTAATAAACTTTTCTTTCCCATGCTCTAAATACAAAAATGTTACGCTCATTTAGGCTTATATTATTTTATAAAAACTGAGTGAAAACCAGAATACCATATCCCAAGGAAATAACAACATATTAGTGTAGCAAGTACTCTCTTGGGGCAGGCAGTTGTGTTGGTATCAAATGTAAGGTTCCCAGTTGAAGCACTGATGACCATCTGTGAGCTTATAAGTTTGGTATAAATGATCTAAAAGATGCCACAAGAATATACCATGGACAAGAGAATGGAATACACATCCCCAGGGCACTGAATGTTCCTGCCCAAATGGGAAATCGTTACCCCTCAAATGATATTGCTGCAAACCTAGGATAGTAAGTAGATGTGAAGAGATATTGAATGAATGACTCTGGGCCTCCCAGCAATATTATAGCAGATGGGAATTAGGAGTAAGATGAAATGTCTGCTTCACCTCCTCCTCCCAGTTCCACAGAGAAAGAATTGAGCCTGGGAAGAATGAATGTCATGTTAGCTTTTATATTATGGACACAGTTGGTCATGGTAGTTAATGGAGTAGGACTAGGAAAGTCTTAAATCCCTGTTTGGAACAGAATTGAAAGGGAGAGTTATAAATAAACAAATCAGTATTATATTACATTGCAAAGAAGGGGTTGGGAAGAACAGGATTATAAAATCTTGTGAGGCAATAAAGTTTATCTACTATTTCTTTATTAAATGCCTAATTTTTATGTCTTCCCATTAGCAAACTATGAATCACTTTATTCATTAATAACAATTGCATAAAATCTTATAGTTTAGCAAACACTTTCACTCTTCTAGTCATCTCAACAATCCTGTGATTTCAGTGTTATCACCATCTGCCAAAGAATACAATCTTCTGGCAAACCAGCGTCATGTCTTGTGGATTTCCATATCCTTGAGCCCACACGTAGTAAGGCGATCAAAAATGTTTGTTTCTTGAAGAATTCCCCGTTACAAATGAAAACATAAGTTCCAAACAGTTAACTTGTCCACCAAGCCCTGAGAGTGGTAGAGGTGGGAATTTGTCCTAGGCCTTTGACTCTAAATTCTGTGACATTTGCCCAACGTGGATGAACAAATATCTCTCAGCAAATGTAGATATATGCATTTGATTCCTAAATTTTTTAATTGTTCAAGATAATGTACATAGGGACATTTTCAGATTGACTTATCTGTTTTCTTTTCTTTTAACCTTTTTTTAATTGAATAGTTATTTACAATGTTGTGTTAGTTTCAGGTGTACAGCACAGTGATTCATTTATACATATATAGGATATCATTAAAAAAGCAATTATTTCCCTATCTCCCTCTGCAATTCTTAAGAATGAACTTATACAAGTTGATGAACCTGTATATTTCTTCCCTTTCCATTTTCTTCTAATAGTTCTTCACGTGTATGAGGATCATGATAACCTCTGTCTCGTGTAACCTAGAAATGTGTTCATTCTCCTTTAAATTCCAGCCTCTAAGGATTTGCACCTAAGTGACACTTTCCAATGACACTTTCAAAGCCATTCATTTTACAGGATGTCAGGTAGAATTCTGCCCTTTCAGTTCCCTTGTTTTTAGCAATTTTGTATTTAATTTAATTGCATGGCATCTCTAACTAGTGAGTTATCTTATCACAAAATGGAATGAATAAACTCATTTCAATCTATATTCATCAATGTCATATCAGCAATCACATGTGCTTTTTATAGAAAGCCTCTGAAAAAACTTTTTTCCTCCATTTTCCTAAATTTCAGAACCTATTGTAATTTTCTCCTTTACTTCTTTTTATCCAGAAAGCAAAATCGAATTCTTACTTCCAGTGATTTCCCTGCCCAGCCAAGAATTCCTATTAAAACCTTGCTGTGTTATGTGAGGGATAATACTTTTCCCCCAGGTAACTTCATAAGAATTACCATTTAGCATTTACAGTGATTCTGACTCACCAAACTTACAAATAAGTGTGATTTTAAGCCAGGTCTTAACTGCCTCTAGCTGTTAATCTTCAATCATGCCGTGCCATTCACATATTCTTCAGGCATTTTTTCCTATTTACTTAAGAAAAAAATTGCCACCTATATTCCAATATGAAATAAAAACTTTACCTTAAACCAAATCCACAATATATTAAAGTATCTATTATCACTTGTAATCTTTCTAATCCTTTCACACCCTAGGACTGAGGTTTTCCTACTGCTTTTCCTTGTCTTCAATTCCCCCTGCCTATCCCTATTAACAAGGGAGATTTTATTCTTTATTACTTTTTTTACCCCTCTTGCCTTTTTCTTGTTTCTCTTCCTTTTTATTCTTTGAACATATATCTTTTATTTTGTTCTTTTAATCTTCTGTCCTGATATAATTTCTCTCCTGACATCTATGTGTTAGCATTCTTAATATTTTTACATTGACCTTGAGAAGAATCACTTAACTTTCTTCCATGTATTGGCTGACATTTACTAGGGATCTTTTGACTCCTAATTTCAGCTACTCTTCTTTTCTACTCAGTACTTCTTCAGTACTCAAGTATTGGCACTCATGGAGTGGTAAGCTGTTGCTTGAACTGTCTGCCCATTTCCCTTCATTCATTGGACCCACTTCCACATCCTGGCCATCTCATTAAATTTTGGAATGACTGTCAATCACAATACCCTGCCTGCCCTCTGGCTGCAAGCTTCAGCACATGACCCAGGCCTGGCCAATCATGGAGCACCATTCCCCTGCCCACAGGGATGGTTCCAATTATGAGGTTCCTGATTCAAGGAATGCTGCCAGGGTCCACCTTCCCTACCACATGGAGGAAAGGTGTCTTTGGTTGAAGAGAATGAAACCAACACACAAAGGGAAGCATTAAAAGCAGATATAGAAATAGAAAGTTCTAATGGAGAACTGTCGACTGAAATAGTGAGTTTCAGTGCCTCATTTCAGTCATGCCTTTGGATTCACCTCAGCCTTCAAGTCGGAAGGGATGAACAAATTTGCTTTTTATTTTTTTAACTTAAGTTACTTTGAGATGAGTTCTTTCCTAACAGAGTCTTAACGGGTACAATACCTAAGAGTAGATGCTATGCAGTTGTAGGAAATAAAAAGGCTAACGCACGTTAATGTGAATGGGACCTGAGTTTTGTATGCACATTACTTCCTACAAAATTGGTAAATAGAGAGATGATATTGGTATATTGGTATATATATGTGTTGGTTGGTACACAGTTTTTTTTCAGCACATTGTTTAAGGCAGTCAGGGTAAGCTCTCACAAGTAATGAGAAAGCTTTAGAATTATATGAAAACTTTGGGAGGAAAGCTGAAAATGGACACATGTTCATTCTTTATTGCAAAAAGGGAGGGGGGCTGATTTAGTAGCTTCACAAGCCCTCATTTTTTCCACCTGTTGAGCTATATTTCCACCTGTATAAAACAATGGGTTAATGAAGAAGGCTTCAGACTGGATCAGATTTCTAAATTTGTTGAAAACAGGGTCTTTCAGAAGCAAATGCTCTCTAAGGCCTACGTCTTAAAGGAAGAAGAGCAACCCCATGGAATTGTAAGGAAGTAAATGATTAACAGTGATGCTTGGTGCAAATACTGGAAGAAAGCTAACTGCTAGCATTTTTATTAGTAGTAGTAGTATTGCTTTTATTGGTGTTCTGGTTACACGGTACCATAAATTTTTAGGGTTCTGCTTCAACCTTGTTGATCCCATATGCCTGCCTTATTATATTCAGCACAGCATGGACCATAAATACGGTGTTGGAGCATTTATATTTCATTTATATATACCCACACTCATTCTGAAAAAGATTCAGGACCATATAAAATTTACATAATAAGAGATGATTTGGGGGAACAGGGAGGGAAAGGAAGAAACAGAAACACAGGCATTAACATCAAAGGTTAATGTCAAGGCTAAAACAAAATGAATGTTGTAAAACACTGTGTTGTGGATATACTCTTTGGATTTTGTGTAAAATCAGGTGGCAATTCCATAACAAACCAGTTTATTAATATTACTATTCCTCTCATACAACCCAAATGGATATGTTGGTTTGGATTGAAAAATAAGAATATAAACTTGGTAGAATTAAATATTTGTACCCATTTGGTTAACTAGGGATGTGGTATAGTATATTTTTAGATCCATAAGAACAGGGGTTTTGTCTATATTTCACTTTTGGGTCTCCAGGATCCTGGCATGTAATAGGTATTCCATAAATATCTGCCAAATGAAAGTATTTTAAAAACAAAACATTTATTTCCTTAGGTTCTGAATTATTTCTTAATTTATTTTAATTTTTATTTATTTACTGATATTTCAACTCAAGTTCATGTTTGCAATGTACATATACATTTAACATGATAGAAAAATTCAAACTGTACAAAGGACTATCTCCTTAGAGCATTTCCTCTTTCCACTCTGCTCTCCTGGTCACCTATATCCTCTCTTTGGAGGTAACAACTGATACCAATTTCCTGTGCATTCCTCCACAGATAGTCTATGCAAATATAAGAATATATCTACACACATCTGTATTAGACACAGGGATGCAACACATAGATCCCTTTTCATGGAAGGGTTTGTGGCCCGGACTCCTAGAAGTGCTGTCAGCCGATAGCTTTTAGCTGTCAGCCCCATTCAGAGACTGCCCACCCAAGGCCATGCCCTTCCCAGGGCAGCCCACATCCAATGTCTGAGGCAACAGGAGTATAAAGGCCTGGCCATTTTAGCCTGATACCGGACATGTCTGAAGGGCAAATTTAATTCCAGAATTCTTTGTCTATGGGGTTAGCTGAGGCCATCAGGCCTGGATTACAGCTTGGCTTCTCCCTTCATTCAACCCTGCTTCTGCCCCCTCTCTACCACAGGTAGGGTTACCAACAGTCCCGGTTTTCCAAGGACTGAGGGGGTTCTCAGGATGCTGGATTTTCAGTGCTAAAATAAAAAACGTCCCAGGAAAACCAGGATGAATTTGTCACCGTAACCACATGTGTTGATCCTGAAGACACCACCTAATAAATATCCTGTACGCCAAACTCAGTCTCAGAGTCTGCTTCCCGCGGTACTCAGCCTATGACAGTTAGTAGCAAGGGTGATCTGAGAAAGTAGGTATAAGATAGAGTTTTAGAGCTGAATCTCTTACCACCACGTTGGCATTGCTGACCCCATCGAGTGATAGTTGGAGCAAATAGCCCCTGACACAAGGGGGCAGTCCAACTGTGAACTTTCACCAATGGTAAAGTAGGATTGCATACCAAGGAAGAGAAAACACTAGCACACATGGTATATCAGGCATTTGAGAATTATGGAGGAAATAGTCACCATAACAATGGCACTGGGTGGCCACTGTGATTATTGCTTCAGTGAAAGATAACAAAATGCTGACAGTGGTTAATAGGCAATTGAAAGCCAACAGTGAAAGCCAGAGGGGGAGACTCTCATCTCCTGCAGTAGCAAAACAAAGCAAGCTGAAGAACAGGTCCAGGTTTTAATTATCAGAGTATCTCAGATTCAAAGAATGTTCAACTCGCAATTAAGGCCAGTCTGCCATAACAAGGTCAAGGCTCTTGTTAGGCAAGAATGGGACCTCGACACATTCAGTGGAGAAATCAGTAGTGATGTCCCTGAAAATCTTTAATTCCCAGATACCTGGAACGTTCTGGGCCTGAAAAAGTGAACTCTCCTCCCTATTAGGAGCTGGCACTCCTCCCTTGCCTCTCCCCCCTCAAGACAGCATCCCCCAGGATCTGTCCCTACCTCCCCTCCTGGCCACGAGGCGCATAAGTAGGGTTAAGTCACAGAATAACCCAGCCAGGGTTTTTGCTAGGTCAGGTTAGAGAGGAAATGGATGCCCAAGGAGTTGCAACACACAGCTACAGATACTAGCAGGAGCCCAGGGGAGTTTTGTGGGAATGAATTCCAAGGGTGCTTGACAAAGAAAGCTGGGATGTAAGACTGGTTATGGGAGAGTTGGTTTATTTTGTAGGAGAAGGGGGAATACTCAAGCACTTAACCACTGCTGGACACAGGGTCTGAGGTAACATTGGTAGCTAGAGACCCAAAGTATCATGGCCTCTCTATTACAGTGAGTTCAGAAGAGACGGTTACAAACAGACTGTTGACCAGGTTCTGGCTGACTGTGGCCCCATTGTATATTCCAGATGTATAGTTGGAACAGACATAGTTGGGAGATGATACAACCCTCACATTGGATCCTTGGCCTGTGGGGTAAAAACCATCTATCAGAGTAGAGGAGACCAAGTAGAAGCCTTTGAAACTGCTACCTACTCCCATCCTGCTCCCAGCCAAGATATTAAGTAACAAACAAATTCATATGCTCAGAGGGATGACAGAAACTAATGCCACCCTTAAGGATCTAAGGAGATGGTAGAGATCCCCATTTCATCTGCACCTAATGCATCCATTGGGACCCCTACAGAAGTCAGTCATATGTCCTGGAGGATGACAATAGACTATCACAAACCCAACTGCAGCTACCATGACAGATATGGCATCTTTGCTAAAGAAGATTAACGTGGCCTCAGATACATGTTATGGAGCCATCAATTTCTATATCAGAAAAGAGGATCACAAACAGTTCGCCTTCATGTGACACAGGCAATAGTTTTCCCCCAGGGCTGTGTTAGCGCCCACTCTCAATATATAGTCCAAAGAGATTTGGACTTTCTGTATATCTCACAGAACGTCGTGTTGACCCACTACATTGACGACATTATGCTAAATGAGCCAGGTGAGCAAGAACTAGCTAACTAGCATCTGCTCCAGTGGTGCAAGATAAATCTTATGAAGATTCAGGATCTTATCAAATGAGGAAAAATGCTAAAGCTCCAATGGTCAGAGGCATGCTAGCATATTCCGTCCAAAGTGAAAGACAGTTTTTTACATCTTATACCTCCCACTAGGAAGAAGGTAGCACAATGCCTCATAGATCTCTCTGGATTCTGGAGGCAACGTATTCCACACTTGGGAATACTGCTCCAGCATATACACTGGTTGTCTTGGAAGGCTGCCAGCTTTGAGTGACACCCAGAGCAGGAAAGAATTCTGCAGCAGCTCCAGCTTGTGGTGGAAACAGCCCTGCTACTTGGGCCATGGGACCCAAAGGACCCTATGATATTTGAGAATTCGTGGTGGAAAAAGTTGTCATGTGTAGCTTATGGCAAGTCCCAGTGGGAGAATCACTATGAAGGTCCCGGGCTTCTGCAATGGAGGATTATTTGCCTTTTGAAAAACCACAGTGTGCTCCTGGGTGTGTCTCATAGAGACACCAAGGATGATGGTTAATTTTATGTGTCAACTTGGTTAGGCTATGGTGCTCAGAGGGCTGGGAAAACACCAGTCTAAATGTTGCTCTGAAGGTAATTTTTAGATGTGAGGAACATTTAAATCAGTAGACTCTGAGTAAAGCAGATGACCCTCCACATAAGGGTGGGCCTCATCCAATCAGTTGAAGGCCTTAAGGGAAAAGACTGAAGTGCTTTAAAGAGAAATTCTGCCTCCAGAGACCTTTGGCCTCAAGATTGCAACACTGGCTTTAGCAGGTGTCTCCAGCTGGCTGACCTGCATTGCAGATTTTGGACGTGACAGCCCCACAATTGTGTGAGCCAGTTCCTTAAAATGAATCTCTCTCTCCACGCCCATATGTGTGTGTGTATATGTATAATGTGTATATACATATATATGTGCATATACATATATGTGTGTGTGCATATATATATATATATATATATGCACACACACACACACACACACACATTCTATTGGTTCTCTTTCTCTAGAGAACACTGACTGATATAGCAGGTGACCATGCATCCAGAACACCCATCATCATCAGGAGCTGGGTTTCGTCAGACGCACCAAGTCGTCACTTAGGCACATCCACAGTTCATAAGGTGGCAGTGGTACCCCTGGAGTCAAGCATGAGTTGGGCCAGCGGTCACGAGGCAGTTGCAATAGCAGAGAGCTCAGGCTTTTATACATTCGTTGTTGCACAAGCACTTCTCCCTTATCTCATATCTATGGTCATGTGGTGAGTTACTTAACCAGCTGACAGAGGAGGAAAAAGCCTGGGCTTGACTTATGGATGGTTAAGTTAGCATGTGCGTACAAGTCAAAAATAGCCATAGACTGCACTGTATCCTCACCCAGGGGTAACCTAGAAAAATAGCGGTGAGGCAAAGATTCTTCCCCTGGGGAGAGTGTCAGGTGACGAATGTGGTCACCCACTTTGCTTGGACAAAAGAAGTGGCTCAAGGTTAAAATATATACAGACTCACTGGCAGTGGCAAAGGGCCTGGCTGGCTGCTCAGGTGCCTGAAGCAGGAAGACTGAAAACCTGGGATCAAATTGGTCTGAGGTAGAAGCATGAGGAGAGACCTATGACAGCAGCATGAAGTGTAAAGATCTTTGAATCACATGTTAATGCCAACCACAGGGCACGTACTGTAGAACAGGTATGAGACAATTAAGTGGACAGGACGACTCAGGCAGTAGATGTCATCCAGCTTCTATGTGCTTCTCTGATAGCACCTCCCACAAGTCATTTGATTAATTATTTCAGACTAAACAAATCTTCAGTTGATTGCACCCGTAATAACTAAGGACAGCCACCAACTTTGGCACTCATAGCCAAGTTTTACAGGAATATTTCAGGACTTGTAGCAGGAAGAGGAACCAAGAGTCAGATCTGAAGGCCCTGATAGGATCATGACTCTTCATGGCTATAAGCTCATTGTTCTTCCATGCCTAGACTTGACCTGGCATTAAGTCTCCCTGGGCGCTGAACACAAAGATGCATTTACCCAATGAGTGTGGTGATATTGTCACCCTTAAATGAGCTACCAGTGGCTTCAGATACAGCAATCTTTCTCCATCCATGTCTACTTAGCAAGGACTCCACCCAGAAGCTGCACTGGGGCCTTCCCAAAGGAGCCCAAACCCACATCATTGGAAGGAACCAAGCTTCTATTCTCCCCTGTAGAAAGTCTATAACCCACTACGGTAATACGGCTGCCTCCAATGGTAAACCATGAGAGAGTCCAATTGGTGTGGCTGCCCCAGAAAGTTGTTTAAACCCTCAATGGCTCCACCAAACTCTTACTGCCATTTCATAGCAATGGCAGGAAACTATGGTGAAAATATCCAGTAGGTAGCCAGAGATATGGGTCTAGACATTGGGAAAAAGAATATGGGAGAATCTTCAGCAGATCAGTGATTCTTCCATCCATTCATCAATTCATTTATTCAACAATATTTATTGAACATCTACTGTGTGTCAAGCACTCTGCAGGATCCTCGATATTTTCCAGTGAATCAGACAGATCTTGTCTCTGTTATCCTGGTATTTAGACTCTGATGGTATCATGGAAGTGTTCATTGAAGCCATGAGTATAGATGATCTTTCCAAGGGTGTGGAGAAATGCTAAACTTCGGGGCACATTCTAGGTGTAAAAGAGAGACGAGAAACCAGCAAAGGAAATAGAAAAAAGAGGAAGTAAGTAGAAAACCAGAAGAGCATAACATTTAGTTTAAGATGTGAGAGTTTCAAAGGGAGAGAAAAGGTAAAATATCTGCTGCTAAAAAAAGTGTAGATAGTATTATTAAAAACATGAACTCTAGCCTCAGAGATACATAACTCTGAGTCTTACCTCCACCATTTATTGGTGATGTGCCTTTGGTGGGGATGGAAATGCCTCCTTTAAGGACTGCATAAATGAGATCATGTATGCTAAGTGTCAAGTATACTGCTTAATAAATAGTAGTTTGGTTTTTTATTTTGCTTTTGGGGGGCACTTTTGAATTTGGCAAAAAGGAGAGTTGGCGCATTCTAGGAAATTTGCCTAAAGTCCTTAAGCTTCAAAATTCAATATGCTCTTCCTCATAAACCCTTCCAGTGTCTATGTACTTCAGAGTGAGAATCTCCCACTATGCACCCGTCTGGTAAGATGTAGGAAGAAGGGCAATAAAGGGGACATTTGTAATAACAATTTAGGTCCCCCATTCAGTGCCCAAATGCCTCAACCTTTTAACTTTGGGGATGTGCTCAGTCACAGAGCTGGGAATTTAAGCAAAGTATCCCTCACAACTCAGAACTTGGGGCTGAATGGGACTCTGTCTCTCACAACCAGAGCAGCATACGAATAAATCAAGCATCAGACTCACCTCAATTTAGAAGGCTACAAAATATTTTTCTCTTGCCCTTACTTAGACTTTGGAGGCAGGGATAGTAGCAGGGAACCATTAAGAGAAACAGCAGGGGCAGGTGTAGAAAGAACCAACAAACCTGGATCCAAATGAGGAGATGGCCAAACTTGGGGAAGACTGAAAAATAGAAGGCTAATGTCAGAGGGTCAAGGAGAAGACCTTGAGAAGCAGGCATAGACCACTAACTGGAGAAGTTCAGTAGTAAAAAGACAGAGACAGAGAATTCTGGCTGCGCTGCTGTCAAATTCAACCTAAACTTAGACCAATTACTTATACTAAGTCCTGTTTGATGAGTTGGCTTCTCAAGCAAGCAATCTGTCTCTGTTTCTCAGGGCCTGGCTTTCTCATGTTCCAGAAGCAGAGCGGGTCATAAGCCCTGCTCAGATGTCAGTGGAAAGACATCTAGTACGCCCAGCCTGTAGATACTGATCGTAAGTAGAAGATTACAAGGTGGTTAAGAGTAGTTATGGTGCAAGGTCACACTGTCCTCGTTCCAGCTGGGGAAAGATCATTCTTTCTATGCCTTAGCTTAGGCAAATAAACAAACACTAAAAGTCTCTGCAGTGACACCAGGTTTCACGTCAGGTCCTACTCTGGAATGCAGGTATGGCAACATCTAGGTTATTTGTGCGGATTTGGCCTTCTAAATCACTGACATGCTGGATTAACTCTAGGGTAAGATCATTTTCTCAAAGAAAGGCTAGACAGTAATGGGCTCCCGTCCCAAATCTATTCCAGAGCATCTTCCACTGTGCCCCAGTTGGTCTAACTCCACTGGGGGAGACTAGACCTTCCATTTCTCCTCCTCTCACTTCCAACCCCTGCCCTTGTTTGCTGGAGTGGCTCTACCAGCCCGTGTCCACATAGCTGGATTTACCACAGGGTCTGCCTTTTACCTGCTGTGTGTGCATATGTGCTAGTCAGGGTGGTGAGGGAAGTTGCCAGAATATTCGCCCCAATGGTGAGAAAGCATCATGACCAAACGTTTGTGGTGATGTCTAGCTGATGGGTTTTAAAGCCCTCTGAAGCTTGAGATCCAAATTTTAAGTTAAATCTACATACTAGCTTCACGGCCATACAAACAAATTTCAAGGGGTGTCTTTTCCAGGGCTGCCTTCTGCATACATTGATATCTGGTATAGGTCATTGGCTGGCATGGGACAGGTAAGCCTCTCAAAGTATTAAGATGGGATCTTCCTACAGATTTCCACTGTTGGATTTAAATTTAAATAAAACATTCTAACATTAGGTTGATGGATGATGAGGACAGGAATGAAACAGAGTATTATGGTTTTATTTTTGTTTATTCATTCGTTCAACATGTATTTGTTGAGCACCTACTATGTGCTGCGCACTGTGCTAAGTGCTAGAGGTGCAGAATGAACAAAACCAGTCATGTTCCTACCCTCAGGGAGGTGGAAGAAATTTGTCACATCATCTCACAAGCAAATGGAAGGGTGCTACAAAAGAGAGCTATGGTGCTATGAGAATGTATGATAAAGAAGCTTGACCTGGTTTTGGTGGTCATGATGGTGGAGTGAAGAAATATCTTAAAGTTTAATTGCCAAGAACACAGAGGTTATGAATGGCTCATCACACTTGGTAGCCTTGGGCAAGTACTACCTGTGATGACCCTCCTCTCTTGTCTCAAGTTGTTACATGTTTCTTTCTGGATGGAAAAGAAAGACTAGAAAGTATTCACATAGGTTTAGGGGATGCCTTTGGACAAAGAAGTAATTCAATAAGAGAATATGATTTCTTGATGTACTAAGTTCAAGGCAGACTAGGCTAGCTGCTACTTTCTCAATGAAAAACCATCAAGTAGAATCTTAAGAAGCTGACTAAATTCAACCTTTTTGAATCATAAAAGCAGCAAATTCATGTGGATTGGGCTGCCTATATAGAGACTTCAGATAAGGAACTGTAATATGCAATGCTGAGGAACACAGTGACCTTAAACCATACAGTGAGGAACCAGGCCCACACAGTATTTCTGTAGGACAAGAGTCAGGAAAACTCTGTGGAAACAAAAAGGTGTAAAAGAAAGACCCCCTATGCTGGGTGTCAGGAGACTTTGGCTTTAAGCCCAGCAAGGCCACTAACATTTCCTCTGTGACTTTGTATGAGTTGCTTTCTGTCTCTGAAGCGTTAGTTCCTCATCTGTGAAACTGTGGGGTTTGACTTATGATACTTAAGGTTCCATCCCTTAAGACTCTTCTCGCTCCTTGCTCCTGTAAGACAGCAAGACTTAAAATAAATTTCTGTAATCCCCAGCTCAGAATACAATTGTCTCCCATTTCCAATTCCCCTCTGTGTGGACAGGTACAGACAAATAGCCATACGGCCCATTTCTGTCTGTCCATAGCAAGTGCTAGGTTCCACGTGGACCAAGACAAGAATAGATTCACCTTTCTTGGTCACATGATTTGTGAGTTAAGCGCTCAGATCTGGATCTCAGCTAGCTAGCATTAACCATTTACTACCTGTGTGACCTGGGTAACTTATTTAAACTTTCTGAGACTCTGTTTGCCCACTTGTAAAACGGAGATGACAATCATCACCTCTCAGGGTTGTCATGTGCCTGGCATATAATAAATGACGGTAGCTAGCTTTGTGGTTATGTGCTAAAATGCTAAACGCAGACTCCTGGGTTCGAATCCCACATCCACCACTTACTAGCCCTGAGCTCTTGGTCAGGTTACTTAACTTTCCCTGTATTTCACTTTCCAATCTGTAAAATAGACATGGTAATTACAGCAGTGGGCATCAAAGCAATAATCCATGTATGCACATAGAACAGTATGTGACTCTTCGAACTCAATAAAATTTAGCTATTATTATTAATAAAGGGTAGCTAATATTTTTTATATCAGGGTGCATATTACGTATCAAAAATGCAAGCATTCATCAGGAAATCATCATTGAGAGCATTACCCAAAGAATCAGAAAAATACTTGACTTCACTACTAGCTAACACAAGCACAAATTAATTACTGAGCATTTTTTTTTAACCCTTGGTGAAAATAGAGGTAGTATCGCTCAGCCCTTAGACGCCGAATCCAAAGGAATCAGAAAGGAAATGCTTTCTGAAGTCCAGCTGGGCTGCTGGCACACACCATCTCTGCCCCGTTGACCTGTGTGACCGCAAGCCAATCAGCCAAAGCCTCGCAGCGTTCAGCAGAGGGGCAAGTGGTAACCACACAGAATTCAGGCCTGTCGAGAGTGAGGTTGTGATTCAGGGGTTTGACTCTGTCAAACAGTGCTGACAAAGACACACTGTTTTCCCTGACGGTACAGAATCATATTACTGCACACACAAGTGTCTCACACCTGGGAAAGATGAAATTACACTGAACTTAATCCTCCGAAACCAGATCAACAAGAAGTGGCTTAAACATTTAGGATAGGAGTTGTCTCCTGGCAAAGAAAATATTGCAGTTTTCACTAATTAGGAGGGCCTGGCCTTGTCAGTTGAAAATCACCTTTGATTCTTTATTCTCTTTATTAATTATACCTTGAGAGGTCTAAACACAGTCTCTGGGCACTTGGGTCTCCTGCACTCGTTCTTATTTGCTGAGGAAATCAGTCCTTTGGTGAGGTGACATAAGCATATGAAAGCAAAGCAGATTGATACCAGATACTTCACTCAGACTGATACCAGAGACTTCACTAAAAAATAGATATATAAATTCATTCCTTTCAGCAAAATTGAGATTTGCTCCAATTAAGGTTAGTGAAGATTATGTCCATGCCGGAATGTGTCAGTGAACACATACCCAGGGTTGTAACCAAAACCGAAGCCAGACAGGAGTTTCACAATCTTTGTCTCTGGGTTTAAGTGACCAGAAAGCCAGGGTTTGGAAAAGTGTTTAAACCAAAGACTCCCAGTGAACTCTGGTGCACACCTTCCCCTCCCCCCAGCGCCCGACACATGATCTTCCTCACTTGCCCCACCTGCAAGGGAGGCGGAGGATCTGGCCTCACACCAAGTGGACAGAAGCAGCCAACTCCTTAAGCCATCTTCAGCCTGCAGCTCCAGCTTATTGAGGCCAAGCTCTTCTCTTGGCACCCTCCTGCAAGGAGATAACTTAGCTTGCAGCTTTATGGAAAATTAAACTATGAAACATATATCTCAATTGATCGTCCTACCAAATGCAAAACAATGTAATAGTGAAGGGTGGGAGTCGGTCAACCAAAATTTTAAAACTTTACTATTCAAAATCAGATAAGATATGCAAAAAAACCCCTAAAAATAAGAAACACTGGCATAGAGAACAAACATATGGATATCGAGGGGGGAAGGCGGGGTGGGAGGAACTGGGAGATTGGGACTGACATATATACACTATTGATACTATGTATAAAATAGATAATTAATGAGAGCCTACTGTATAGCACAGGGAACTCTACTCATTGCTCTGTGGTGACCTAAATGAGAAGGAAATCCAAAAAAGAGACGATATATGTGTATGTATAGCTGATTCACTTTGCTGTACAGTAGAAACTAACCCAACATTGTAAAGCAACTATGCTCCAGTAAAAATTAAAAAAAAAAAAGAAACACACTGCAAAAAATGCCAAAAACACCACAATTGTACAAAAAAAAGTAGATCTTCATAATTCCTTTCTCCCCAGCTACCTATTTTCCTTCCCTAGAGGCAACTGGTGTTGTAAATTTCTTTTGATTCCTCTAGAAGTGTTTAATGCACATTCAAGCCTACGTGCACATATATTTCCTTCAACACACATGTACATACAAATGGTAATAAATCTAACCCACTGCTCTGTACCTTGCTTTTTTCACTATATGTTAGAGATTCTGCCACATCAATACGTAAGGACAGACTTGCTCTTTTTAAAGACATCAAAGATTTCTACGGTATGGATGCATCATAAGGATTTAACCAGTTCCTTAGTGAAGGACACAGGTTTTTTCTCCCAATCTTTTGCCATTACAAAAAATGTTCTAATATATGTGTCCTTGTATGTACATCATATCCATGTGTGAATATACCTGCAGAATGAATTTCTCAGAGTGGAACTGTTAGGTTAACAAATAAGCACTTGTGGAATTTGGATACATATTGCCCAATTATCCTCAGAGAAGCTGTGCCAGTTTACCCTCCTACCAGCAGTGTACGAGAGGGGCTGCTTCCCCAAACCCTGGCAGGGCCAGTGTTTGCCAAACTTTTTGATTTTTGCCAAACCAACAATGACAATTATATCTTACTCTTGATTTCATTTGATTTTTTCTTATTGTAAGTAGGCAGAGCACCTTTTTACAAATGTTTAGATGTCTTTTCTTTAAACCGTCTGTTCGGGTCTTTGTCTCAATGTGTTGGTCTTTTTTTCTTTCCTTATTTTTTTTTTTTCATCGGGATATAACTGACACATAACATTATATCAGTTTCAGGTGTACAAGGTAATGACTCGATATTTGTATATATTGTGGGATAATCACCACAATAAATCTAGTTAACATCCATCACCACACGTAGTTCTCTTGCTGATTTGTAAACACACTTAGTATGTTAGAAAAATGGTTCTGTGCAGTGAAAATCTTTTATCCTAGTTTGTTGTTTGACTTTTGACTTTGTGTCATTTATTTCCAAGCATATTAAAAACATTTCTTTTTCATATCAAATTTACCAAGCTTTTCTTTTGTGGTTTTGAATGCGTGGAAGCGGGGAGAGGCCATCAACATTTAACTGACCAAAGGCAAAACTGAACAAAAGCCAAGCTCCTCAAAATAACCAAGTCTGTGTTCCCCTTGCTTCTTTTTAAAACCCCATCTCTGTAAACCCTCTCCAAGCACATAAAGTTCCAGCCAAATAAGCTATTTGCATTTCCCAAAACAAGTCTTCAGATCTGTTTGGGTTTTTTTTTTTATACATAAAGATGATGAATAGGCTCTTCTTTCTACTTGGAAAACATTTCTCAATCCCGTACTCCAAATTTATCTGATGGGCAAATTCCTGTTTCATACAAAGCGATTCAAATATCATCTCCCTTGTGAAGAATTCCGTGCCTGGGGCTTCCCTGGTGGCGCAGTGGTTGAGAGTCTGCCTGCCAATGCAGGGGACACGGGTTCGTGCCCCGGCCTGCCAATGCAGGGGACACGGGTTCGTGCCCCGGTCCGGGAGGATCCCACGTGCCGCGGAGCGGCTGGGCCCGTGAGCCATGGCCGCTGAGCCTGCGCGTCCGGAGCCTGTGCTCCGCAACGGGAGAGGCCACAACAGTGAGAGTCCCGCGTAACACAAAAAAACCCTTAAAAAACAAAAAACAACAACAAAAAAAAGAATTCCCTGCCTGTTTCATCCTTCCTGTGCATGATTAGTTATGTAGCACTTTCGACGAACCCCTCTGGTACTGATCTCATGTGGTTCAGCTCATACCCTAGACAGGAGCGTGGGCTCTGGAGCCAGGCTGTCTGGGTTCACATCCTGGCTCGGCTGCTTATGTGCTATGCAACTGACCTTGGGCAAATTACTTCACTTCTCTGTGCTTTAATGTCCTCATCTGTAAAGTGGGGATAATAATAATGCCTCATAGGATTGCTTTAAGAATTAAATAGGTTAGTAGTTGAAAAAGGGTTAACAGTACCTGTGTTGAGAACAGTACCTGACACACAGAAAATGTTTATTATACAAATAAAAACATATTGAACCCAGTTCCAGTCTCAGCAACAGAGAGAAAAACACCAGGAGGGAGTCGTGCTATCGTTTATCTGCTTTCCTATCTTCTTTCCTACACTGTGAGCATGGAGAAGGAAGGGGCCAGATACTGTGCTTCATTCAATTTTGTCTCCCAAGCACATGAATGAGTAAATGAATGAACAAATGCTTTCCGTTCCAAGGCTCTCATTTTAGTTGAAATACAGCATCAATACATAAAACAAATTTAAGAAAGCCCTCAAAATAAAAATAAAGAAATATAAGTTGTCTGTAACACAAGCAAGTGCAAAGTCCTTCTATCTGTGATTGTTGAAGAAATAGTCAAGGAGACCAGTGGAGCTGAACAAAGAAAAGTTCTTGAGGGAATTTCCTTTAAAGATTTAAATCAGAGAAAGAACAAGGATTGTAGAGACGGTGGAAGAATATCCCAGGCAGGGGAAATGACCCACATACGGGGCCGCTTGAGGATCCTCTTAAGTCCTAGGCAGCTCCACATACATCTTATCAAACCTTCAAAGAGACTCACGTCTACCCTAATTTGGGGGCAAAAAAAAATTGAAAGATATTTTCTACTTTGGCTTTTGAAATTCTTTTCTATGAGTAACTCCTTTGATTCACAGTTGATTATGATTTCTCAGCCATCATTGGGTACCCATGAGAAATTTTAAGTAATAAAATCTAATCCACATGTAAGTTTTAATTGTAATGAGATGCTTATGAATACTGAATTTCATTACCAAAGTTGACATATGCTGTAATTTGCAGTAATGTCACTAAACATTTTAAAATTCTGATTTCACAATTGCCATATTTTGGAAGCAAAACATTTCTTTCTTTCTTTTCTTTTTTCCCCCCCTGGTCTCAGGTATTTTAATCAGCTCTTGAAATGTTCTTGGGCCCCAGCCTAGGCACTATGCCTCTGGTGCCTATGGGCAAAACAGCCTGGCTTGTTCAAAGGCCTGGAGGCAAGTGCAGTCAAGCTTTATGCTGAATATGACAAACCTATTTTCTCTGTTGAAGCCAAGTATTTATATGGAGGATTAGTTGGATGCATACTTCTTCCTAAGGGAACCAACTGCTTTTGTAAGTAAAGTCCTGTTGCAAAAATAACAAAAAACCTATTTCCGTTGGGAGGTGTGGGTGAGGAGGACACAGTGCTTTTCTCATCACCTGCCAGGAACACCATGCCCTCATTTCATGTCAAAGTCTATGAACACTCGGTACCAGATGCAGGATCTAAGATATTAGTTTCTATCACAGAGCCAATTCTTACATCTTTTCGAGAACAAATTCTCATAACTTTTTCCCACGTTCTTTGGAGCAACTTAGAACCTTTTCTCTTTTTCACCCCTCAACCTCCCTTGTGCTAGATGTTGTGTATCACATCCCTTGGTATGGAGGAAAGGTCCCATCTTTGAATGACGCACAGGAAAAAAAAAAAAACAGACTGAGGCTAATGGCATCATTTAACCTGAACCAGGCCATGAGAAAAGAATAGTGGAATGGAATATCCAGCTGGAATGAACACCGTTTTTGCAGGTGGTAGTATGAATGGCTCCATTACAAAGGAATTGGGGTTGGCATTTTGCACAACTCTAGGGTGCAACATTCACATAAGGTCACAGTGCCCCCTGGAGTTGGGCAACCTTGTGGGTCTGAAAGCAATGGGTCACAGGCCTTTCATCTCCAGGGAAATGAGGGACAAAATGGTCCAGGAGAAGAGAGAATAGTCTACCAAGTCGCGAGTATGTTACGAACATTCCAACACTGCAATTGATTTCATGCCCAACTCTTGCTACACCTAAGATTTGCATACAGTACTAGGGAGTTTTGGGGGGAAAACCAGGATTCCACCCCTGAACCCAAGCCAAACCTTCAATGACTGGAACCTGGGAAAACTGCACTTTTCAATTTTAATCTAGTTTCTCTTTCCCAATAGCATTTAAAGGACAAACGTGTTCTGTTCTGCAGCCCTGGGACTCACTATTCATGGTTAAGTCATTACCTGTGAGGACTTTATAAGGGTTATTGGAAGTTTAGCTTTACAGTAAATGTACTATAATTTACACAATAAAATGCAGTCCCTTGCTTAATTACTTACCTCACCTGTCGGGAGTTTTTCTCATTTCTCGGGTCAAGGTTTTTACTTAGGGCCATAATTACAGAGTTGACATTGCTGTGAAACACTTTTGAATCCCTCAGAATAAGACTTCTTGACAAGAGCAGCTCGCCACAATGAATGGTGTTTCACAATCTGAGTGGGTGTACTTCATCTAACTATTATGTAAATAAAGGAGTGGTGAGTTAACAGCTCGATACAGGAGGGACCTCTCAAGAAAGCTCAGCTACTAGAAATCAAGGGCAACTTCACTCAAATCCTGTGACACTGTGGAATTTAGGCTCAGCAAGGTCACTGGGCCCAGACCAAGGGGAGGGCAAAGGGCTCGTTTCTCTCTCTGGAGCTCACTCATGTCCATAGCTATGGGACGCCAGGAGGTGGGCTCCAGAGCTGATTCTGAATCCTCCCATGTCATTTCTATTCCCCACGCCTCTTTTTTCCTGTGTAAAAGCACCAGAGCATTACGCTCTGTTCCAGATAGTTCCAGAGAGGACGAGATCAATGATAAACTTTTGTCGTGCCCTCTGGTTCACATCAGGGTGAAAGCCCAATAGGCCAGCATGACTTGAGGGAGTAGAACCCCCGAGGTCCAGCCAGACAAAGGAAACTAAGGACCTTAGAAAAGGAAAAATAGTATTTGTAGGTACTGATGGAATCACTGTAACAATAACAATTCAATCGTAGGTAGCTAGCACTTGCCCACACTTACTTAAACATGGGACCTCAGACCCTAGCAAATGCTGCCCGCGTTCCAAGTTTTTCTGGGAGCCCCCAGGGGATGTTCCATAGGCATCTGCATACAGTTCTGTTGTTTTCTATCCAGTCCCTGTGTTGATGATGTCCGGTTCCCAAGATTCCCTCCATGGGCTCCATGCAGTCTTGGCGTCTGGGCCAAGGCTTTGTCTCATGGTGCTGTCAGAGCTGCTAACCTGAAAGGGGCCAAATGGTTAGTACCTTTTTACCTGGGCAACAAAGCATCCCAGGTGTCACTGAGCCCCTGTGAAAACAGCTCCTTCTTTCAGCTCTCTGGGAGGGTTCAGACAAGACTCCCAAGGGGTCAGACTGGTCCATTCTGGAACTGATATCTGAGACAGATGTGTTTTTTTTTTCTCTCCGCCTCTTCCCTTTTCCTACCTTTTTTTCTCCTCCAGCCCTCCTTCACTCATTCTGTTTCAATGTATCAGAGTGAACCCCAATTATCTACATTTTAATGAGTCACCACAGAGGCCAGATACCACCTTCTGAGAAGCAACACTGTATTCATTAAAAGGCTGTATAGCTTGGTGGCCGTAGCCATGAGTCACACCTAGATCTGAATACAGGCTCTACCACTTACTATGTCCTTAAGCAAGTGGCTTAATGTCTTTGTGGCCCAGTCTCCTCAATTACTAAATGGAGATAATAATAGGACTTAGCTCACAGGGCTGTGGTTGGAATTCCACGAGGTCATTCATTTATATCTTCCTGTTTCAATACTTTATTGAGGGACTGTTCTAATGTTAGGGATACAGAACAGAACAAAATACCCAAAACCTTTGTCCTCATGGAGCTTAAATTCTAGCTGGGGAAATAAACGATAAGCAGAAAAATAATATAATGTTGGAGAGAGATACATTCTATAAAGCATAAAGCCTGATTAGGATATGCAGAGCGACAGGGAAACAATTTGATATAGGATAGTAAGGAAAGACTTCTTTGAGGAGATGGCCTATGAGCGAAGACCTGATTGTAAAATATTTAGTATAGTTCAAGCATAGAGCGTTCCATAAATGGAATCATTAATAATATTACTTTCCACGTTCTCATCTTCGAGATGCTCCTAGGTTATATGCCTGAAAATGCAGCAGGTGCTTTGTTTTATTTTTTTAAAATACATCTACTAAATGACACTCAAAAAAAAAATCAACTCATTTCACAAACAAAACCACTGTTATTTTAATTATTGTATCTCATTCATTCTTAGTCTCTAACCCCTGGTCACCTTTCTACTGGGTGCCCGAGTAAGGTCCAGAGCTGGGTATTTTGACCGCTGGTACATTATCCCACAAATATCTGTCAGAGGGGTAGCAATACACTTTCTAGAGTGGATCCACTATTTGCTTTTATGGAATCTGGACTACACATGTGGAAGGAAGTAACAGGAAGGGCAGTGAAGCACATTTAGTAGACAACACTGTATATCACTCTGGAGCACCATTCTTTTGGTGGTGGGTAAGCCAGCGCAGATGGTATCACTGCAGAAATATCTCAGACTACATGGGAGCCATTGAAACCTGGTATGGCTGTAGAACAGACTTTTCCAAAGTGTGTTCCTGGAAACATCTGTTCTATGAAGTTCCATGTTCAAAATCTTTGGGAAACACTGCAAACTAAATCTCTCTCCTGGAGATTCACAAGACATATTAACAAATTAGATGAAAGGACTTGAGAAGTTCTGCAGTAAAGAAATCTTATTATCCCTAATTGACCCAAAATTCTCTGATCACAGAACCGTTTTTTCTCTTAACACTTACTAATTTGCACTTTTTAACACTTAACATTGTACTTTTTGCAATGTTACTATAAAGACACTAAATTTTAATCAAATCATCACAATGTAGACTTCTAGAGTCTTAGAAATAGCACAAGAGTAAACAATTAGTAAATATGGGGTGAATGACTCCATATAAGGGTCACAATAGGTGAAGATCCTATTAAATGTCCATTCAACTTATATTCAAATTTTTTTTTTTTTTTTTTTTTTTGGTGGTATGCGGGCCTTCCTCTGCTGTGGCCTCTCCCGTTGCGGAGCACAGGCTCCGGACGCGCAGGCCCAGCGGCCACGGCTCACGGGCCCAGCCGCTCCGCGGCATGCGGGATCCTCCCAGACCGGGGCGCGAACCCGGTTCCCCTGCATCGGCAGGCGGACGCGCAACCACTGCGCCACCAGGGAAGCCCCTATATTCAAATTTTTATATACAAATGAGTGCTCTTGCTTCAGGTATCAGAGAGGCACTGACATAGAAACATAGTTTTGGAACTCTGCTTTTCGGGACTCATTTTCAGAATCTAAAAGTTTGGAGGTGGAAAGTAATCTTAAAGAGCATTTTTAACCACCAGTTCTGAACCATGTTGTCAAGACATTGTGAAATTCGTTGAAAATATTTTTAAAAACACATTAAAGTACTATAGATTGTGAATAATGCTTTTAAAAACCAATTAGAACAACATCAAGCTTACCCCTACCACATTATCCCGTATCTACCCTACTGCATTCCAATATGGATTCTTGAGTGGGAGGGAAGGACGGAGTTACAGCCAGCCTGCTGGGAATTGCACATAACTTGCAGCTTCTCTTATGCGTGCTGAGGGGCACACCCTTGGGAGTATGTCATACATGTAAATCTTTTCTCTCATGTCTGTTATCTGATGATATAAGGTTAAGAAATGCTGAACCAACACTAATACCATATTTTACATATGAGAACATGGAGGCCCGGAGGGGGAACAAAACATGCCTGGATCACTTGGCCAGAAGAAAACTCAGTAGAACTAAGACCCAAGTGCCCTGTTTTCTGGCTCTGAACAACCCTGGCCTCATTTGAAGCACCTGTCTCAGGTCACGTTCCCTGGATGCAAAGCCTGAGATGGGAATTCTAGTATAAGAGATTTATTGGAAGAGTGTTATAGACCCCACTCATTGGAGGATCCTTCTGTGTCACCCAATAAACGGATCAGTTTTTGGGTGGAATATGTTTTCTCCTAAACCCAAAGAGGCCTATTCTTAACCGTATAAGTTACAGAGTACAAAAACTTGACCTTGATTTTAGATAGGATAACCCAGCATGCCCAGATCACTGGACCCCTAAAAACTTCACCATTGTGGTAAGTCGCTGAAACTTTATAGTTTTTATCTCCTACTCCTTGAAGCACATGAATGTTGCCAAGGCATCCAGAGAATTTGCCACCTCTCAGCATTGATAACACGATGTCGTCAATATAATTCTGCATAATTGGCAGATGGTTTAGGTCCCTTTGGACTACACTGTGACAGAGGCACAAACTGTGAATGTATATTATTTTTCACTGCATATACATGTCAGCTGCTTCTGAACCTTCTTTCTGATGGGTGTTTAAAACCACGTATTTGCCGGATAATAACTGAATACCATACACATGAAGATGTATTCATCTACTATAGTGAGAAATAGCTGCAGTTGGGGGTCTTACTTGGCTAAGTTTGCAGCAGTACACTGTCCTCCCAATGACCCACTTCTTCAGCGGCCAGACTGATAAATTAAATAAGCATACGATGGGGGCCACCCCCCTACATCTTTTATGTCTTCTAGGTTGGCACCAGTCTGCCATTCTCCCTAGGGAATGCACAGGGCTTTGATATACTATCTTGAACAAATGGTGCAGTTTTGGGGACTTAACACATATTTTACATATGAGAACATGGAGTTCTGGAGGCCTTTTGTACTATAATTACTTTTATTCTACAGGTCAAAGATCCAACGTAATTATTCTGCAAACTGCTAAGAATGTCCATTCTATTTATACATTTGGGAGTTGGGGAAGTGATCGCTAGACTCAGTTTACTAATGGTGAGACAAATCTGGGTCAGGACTCAACTTATTACCTGACTTACATATGCCCCTATTTAAAAAGGGGTCATGATGGCACTTTGGAGTCTCAGTATTAGGATCACCTCTGACCTTATATCCAACAGCACTTGAAAGAACTGGGTATTTCCCTTCCCCCATATGTAGTTACCTGGGTAAATAGCCATAGGTCTTGATGAATCTCTACAGTATGTACACTTATTATGATGCTGCAGTATCTTCTCACATGGGAACCCAACCCCTTTTGCTGTCAGTGGGTTCTGGATCTGAGAATTGACTCATGTCTGGAAACTGGGCAAGAAATCCTGATTTTCTACCGGGATGGCTGACTTCAGCCTTCTTTTCATCCATTCTTGATCTCTTTTGATTTTATGTGTTAAGCAAATATTCTTATTGACTACAATCTATCTTGGCCCTAGAAACAACATGACCTATTAGCTACCTTCATAGGTAGCTTCAGGTCAGACCTCCCTGGGTGACATTCCAATAATATGGCTCATCTCGGTAATTACATCCACCTTGCTTCTGATGGTTGGGAGTTACCACCTGGCCTCTGCTCTTCTGGGACCCTATTATTCTCATCAATACTAGGGAGTCTAGTTCTGGAATAGCATCTTCTATTATCAGCTGCAGCCTAAAGAAAACAGCCTCTCTAGAGCTTCTCGGTGATTCTGGTACAGCCCCTCCCAGTGCATTCCTTTTCACCTCAGTAAATGGAGGAACAGAGTCAGCTCCTGGTTTTGCAGTCTTATGTAGTTGACCCATTCTAGCAAGTTCAGTTCTCTGAGACTTTTAATCCCTTCCCCGCAGCTACCAGGCAGTTTGGCATCTCTATCTCATTAATTCAACCTCTCAGTTTTTCTAAGATATGAACAACTACCACAGCAGCACATTAAACACGTCTCCTGAGGCCCTTCACCCTGTATTGACAAGTGTTCCCTTAACCTCCCACCTTCATCCAGCATCCTCATGACCCCCTCCTAAGCATATTCGCCCAGTTCCTACTGGCACATATTAACCAGTTTCTGTACCTTCTTTAACATGTAATTCCTCTCCTCCCTTTGCAGGCTTGTCACTCCCCCAGTGGTGTTATGCTGAGGTTTGACCTTAATGATAGGTATGGTGACCTGGAGGAAGAAGATGATAGCTGATCCTGAAAAGAGCAAGCGCTCTCTCTTAAGGCACCAGCCTCATTTAAGACTCAGTATTATCTTCAAGAGGAGGGAGGGGGACTCCATCTTCTAACAATGGGGAGTGGGCCATTTATGCATGCCCAGGGGGTTCAGGGAAATCCAAACTCTGAGGGTTCAAGGTTCTCAAGTGCATCTCCCAGGGTGTCTGTATTTCAAGCCTTAGAGTTCTTTTTAGGGTTCTTTTCCTACCAGGGTCCTGTCTTTGGCATAGGATGTTTGCCTAAGCTGAGAATTCAGCTGACGTGGAAGTCCTGCTATCCTTGTCATTAGGTTCTGTGCTTGCCCTTCAGCTCTGTCTGCCCTCTGGCTGCAGAAGAGGACTGTCTCTAAGTGCCACCAAAGAGGCCCTCAGCTTTAAGTTGCTGACTAACACATCTGAACCTTGCTTTTCTCTCCTCAGTGAATCAACAGCACTTAGCAGCAGAGCCTCCCAATTTCACAGTCTTTGGTTTTGCTCCGTGCCTCTCAAATGCCAGGGACATTATCTCCTGCATTCTCCTTCTCACCAGAGGTGGAATTCTTAGCCATTGCACTGCTATCGCAAGCCAGAGACCATGGCCACTGTTGCTACCAACTCTCTTAGGTAGGATTCCCTAAAAGCAGAGCCTAAGGTGGGGATTCTCTACTGAAAAAGTGCTCTCAGGAGAAGAGAAGTGAGGGAAACAGAATAGGGCAAGAGAAAAAAGCGAAGTAAGGCTATGGTCTCAGCTGAAGACTAGCATCAGTCTGGCCCCTCAGAAAGCTCTGGAGCAGGCATTTCACCCCATAATTGGGTTTCCCTTGAGGCAAGGACGTCAGCCTTTTATATCTCTATGTTTGTCATTGGCTACTGGCTGCCCTCAGGGTGTGAAGGGGCGCCTAACCTATGCGGTTGGCCACTCTTTTGTCAGCAGAGAATGCTCTGAAGAAGGGGCAGCTTTACCCACAGAACCTGGGGGGTGGGCGCACCAGCCAGGTGAAGGGGAAATAGGCAGGGCACTGACGGTGTCCACTCCAGATAACTTCTGTAATCACTCCTACTCCTGTGGGAGAAGAGCTGATATTAGCAGACAGCCAAAAAAGTTATTTGGATCCAACCTGGTAAATTAGCCTAGTGAACAATATAGTATTGTGGTGTTTTTTTAAACGCAAATAACATTTTTAAAGGTGATAATAATGCTCTGTACAAAGAATTTCCTCTTTTCCTTTGTGGCTTATAAACTATTCTGCATGCAAATCCCATAAAGGAGTCCCAAATACTTTTTATCAAGTGATATTATCCTTAGACTAAGTGTCTATGTGATCACTCTGATGTTGGCAACACTTACTTTGAGCCATAAACACAAGAATGTGTGAATGAAAATCAGGTTACTCTCATTAGATAAAAATAGATCATAATATGGATAGTTTACGCTAGAAGAAATACACATGGCCAAAAAAAGATTTTAAATGCCATTCGGCTTCCCTAGAGGGGAAAGAGACCGTCTAGTAAATCAAGGAGCTATCTTTCCTTTGCCTATCATGTTTGCAAAAATATCAGTGAGGATGAAGTGAGATAAATGCTCTTCAGGATATCTAGGGTGCAAGTGTGAATGAGCACAGACTTTCTGGAAGATAATTTGGCAAAGATATCAAAATTTTGAAAATATTGATACACATCCCTCCCCCGACCCAATAATTCTACTTCTAAGAACTGATCACAAGGAAATAATCAGTGATCCCAGAAAAGCTGTATGTTCAAGAATATTCATGTGGTATTATTTTATGTTAGTGAAAAATTGAAAACAGTTGAAAACTTAAATGTCCAAAAATTATGGAATGAGTACATAAATTCTGTAACATTCAGATGATGAACTACTGTACATAAGGATTGCCTAAGTTTGAATTCCAATTTTGTCTTTCCCTAGCTCTATAAACCTGGGAGAGTTAATTAACATTAATTATTTTTCTTAAAATGTAGATTATAACTGTTCCTATCTCAGAGGGTTGCTATGTAAAGTACTTAGAACAGTGCCCGGCTCATAGAAGTGTTTTTATTATTATTGTTTAGGAGATACAACATAAAGGTATATTAATATCTTATGTAAATATATAATATATTAGCTAAGTGAAAAAGCAGGATACAAAGTACATATAATATGATGCCAATTTTTTTTATGATTAGACATATTCATAGGCCAAAGACTGGAAAAAATCACTAAGCCACAAACATTTTGCGCTCAGGATCCCTTTGTTCTCTTGAAAATTATCACAAAGAACTTTTGTTTTTGTGAGTTATATCTATGGATGTTTATTATATTCAAAGTTAAAATTAGAAAATTTAAAAACATAGGTATGCACCAGCACATAAGCTTATAGAGTGATGATGTCATTACATGTCCTGTGGTTTCGGGAAATCTCCACTGTACACTCAAGAGAGAATAAGAGTAAAACAAACAAATAATGGCTTAGTGTTATTATTATTAAAAGAATTCTGGCTCTGTGGACCTCCTAAAAGAATCTCAGGGGCCCCCAGAGGGTCTTTGGATCACACTTTGAGAATATTGCACTAAACCACCAACTGTTAGTATAAATCATTTATACATTTTTCTGTATTATCTTCTGTATTTTCAACCATTCTACCATGAGCATGTATGGTTTTATAATCACAAAATGTAAGAATAATTTTTAAATGTATTTATTATAATTATGCCAGGTGAACACACATTCGGTTACATCAGAGATTCTTCTACCTAAATGACAGTCCTGCATTTTCCTGAGCTCCGAGGAGCGTGTTTCTCAATTTTGTGAGACATCTAAGAACACAGGAACCAACGGTTCTATGGAATTGAACTTATTTAGGATGCTTTTCATGTATCCAAGAATCTATTAAAGAAAAGGCTGTAGAAACTCTCAGGAGGAAGCCAGGTCAGACTGGGAGAGTCACTGATGGGCAGACTTTCTCTTATGTGCTTGTGCACAGAGTAGGGGCATTCACTCTTATAAGCAATTTAGCCACAGAGGCACAGAGCCTGTTCCCAGTGTCTTCATCCACTGTCACCATATGGTCACAATCAATGGTCATTTTATTGTGTTCACGCCTCTGTTCTCAGGGCCTAGTACAGCACCTGATGCACAGTAGGTATTCAGCATTTGCTAAATAAATCAATATATGAGTGCGAGCCGTCTACAAGCTGGCAAGAGGTGCTATAATAATAGTTTCCATGTCAAGTGCTTTACATACATGGTCTCACCTCATCCACCGGTAAGTCACTGAAGTGGAACTCTTATCATTCCCACTTTCCAGACAAGAATACAGAAGTTTAGAGAGTTTCAGTCACTTGCTCAAGGATACCCAGCTATGATATAGCAGAGCACAGGTTTGAACTCAGGTTTGTGCTAGGGCAGAGCCCATGTTCCTGACTTTATATACCTTCTTGACAGGCTTCTATGATTTCAGGGGTGTCTGAAGAGGCCACCAGCCCAGAAAATGCCTGGAAAGATCACCCAGAACTCTGGCAGTAAAATCCCACCCTTGGAAATTCCTGCTTCTGACTGAAGCCTGTAAGATATAATTTTCTGAATATAGGTTACAACGTGTGTGGGGATGGCCCAGGTGGGAAGAGGTAAGAAGGAACCTGGAGTAAGTTGAGAAGGGTATGTAGAGAGGTTAGGACCCACCATGGAGGTGCGGAGACGCCACAGCAACATGAAGCTGGAGGAACTGAAGACCCAGACAACCATATCTCCTTCGGGTGTCCTGGCAACTGAAATCTGGGAACCAAGAGAAGGCAAAGCTCTCTTAATGAGGTGAGCGGACACCAGAGCTCACTGGAAACCACGTTTGAGAAGGATGGAGGAAGCAGATGGGCTCCGTCTTTCTTAAGTCAGTCAAAGTCCCTGCAAAAACCTTGCTCACTCAAGGTGGAAGCTTTCATTCACCCAACATCTTGGCAGAACCCCAAGCAGTACACTATCTATTAGGCTTCCAGTGAACGCAAGCAAGACGGAGTCCCAGGAACCAGACAAAAAATGTCTGCTGGTGAAAAAGAATACTTTCCATAAGGAACTAGGGAGTGGGGGGAGGAGGTGGAAGTAGGAGCCTGGCCAACAGGTGAAAAATTCAAGAAGAACGTGACCGACAGATCAACTGAGTGATTGGCAAGGTTTTCTTCAGGCACTGTAGGAGGAAAATGGATTTATTTGGTGAACAATGTTTACTGAGTGTGTGGTAGAATGCTACACAGGAGCCAATACCTATAGGGCATGTGCCTGGAATGTTATGTTGGCCCTACCTCCTGACCTTTCCACTCTTAACTTGGCTACATCAAATTCACCCTTTAAGACTCAACACAGAGATTACGCCCTCCAGGCAGCCTTCCATGATTCCTACCACCACCTACCCCTTAAATACCCAGCCAGGTATGGATTATTCTGTGAGGTATCCATAATATCCTGCGCCATAGTTTTGCCCTCAATAAACTGACTCCAAATAATCTGTATCTATGACTGTCTCCCTGGCTAAGCTGACATTCCTTGAGGGGCCGTGTCTATTTTTTTTTTTTTTGGCCGTGTCACATGGCTTGTGGGATCTTAGTTCCCAGACCAGGGATCGGACCCGGGCCCTCGGCAGTGAAAGCGCGGAGTCCTAACCACTGAACCGCCAGGGAATTCCCACCGTGTCTTATTCTTCTTTGTCTCCCCAATGCCTGGCACTTAGGAGTAGCTCAGTAAATATACGTTGCATTAATTTAGTTGATTCTCCACACCCCACACCACTGACTAATCAAATGCATTTAAGTAACAGGCAACTCTTACTGGACTGAAGAACATAGTCTGGAATCAGGCCAGAGTTCTAGTCCTGACCCCACCACTTTTGAGACCTATATACAGCCTTAGGTGAGTTACTCAACCCCTCTGAACTTTGGTTTCCTCATTTGTGAGTGGAGTTAAAATCCTCCATCTCAAAGAACTGTTGTAAGGATTCAATGAACTGATTTAAGTCCCTGGCACAGTTCCTGGCACATAGTGGGTACCCAGTAACAATTAGCTCCCTGTGGTAATAAATTATTGGAAAAGGTCATGCAAAGGTTGGCAGGCCCAGGGACTTGCCTGGGCCTTGATAAGGAATAAAGTTGACTGCCCTCTGGGGGTTTCTTGGGTAACTTGGGACATGCTAGCACCATATGCTCAGCTCTCAGCTGGAGTCCTCAGCGGTCCCTGAAAGGGGGTGTGGGGAACCTGTTCCAGGACACAGCTGGGAACACCCCACCACCTCCTCCTGGGGCAGGTGCACGTCAAGGCACGCTAACGAGAGGGGACGTTTGTCAAAAGGACCTCAAGGTAGAGAAGAGACTGAGACCACCCTGACTAACAACCGGAGGGGCTGTAGGAGACAGCCCCCATGGTCAGGTTTGCCTCATCCCTGTCCTAAGGCCTCTCCAGCCCCAGGCTGGGAGAACAACCTCAACACTGAAACCAGCTTACAGGCCAAAGAAGGGAAAAGGTGGGATGAAGAAGAGAGCAGACAGATTTAGGGGTCCAGGGCCCTTGGGTGGGGGCGGTATGTGATTAGAGAAGTCCCCCAAAGAGAGAGTTTCCCTGCAGGGCAAGGAGAGGAGATGCCCTTCAACTGGTGGCCCAGGCAGAATCTATTCCTGGGCTCTGAGGGATCACAGCTGTCAGCTTCAGACCAAAGGAAAGAACAGCTCTATGTGTCCTGGATTCACTGTTAGTCATCAGTGAAATATTGCGGGTAATGGGCTGTGCCTTCCTGCCCTTCCAATGTTAAGAGCAAAGTCGGGACATTTGGCAGAGACTGCTAGTTGTTCTCTGATATCCATTCTTTCCTTCTTCCTAAGCAGAAGACCACTCTCCACATTTTACCTGAGCATGCAGCTACCCAGACCAAAGACTACATTTCCCAGCCTCCCTTGCATCTAAGGCTGGCCGTGAGACTAAGTTCTGGCCCACAGGATAGGTGCAGAAGCCAGTGTGCAACTTCCATGAAATGTTCTTAAGGGTAGGGGTTGTGCCCTCCTCCTTCCAATTGGCTTGGAATGTAAATGTGATGTTTGGGGCTGGAGCAGCTATACCAGACTATGAGGTAGGGTCTTCAGGCTGAAGGTAAAGGAGCAACAAGCTAGAAAAATTCTTGGTCTCTGAAAACCATGGGGTTGCCATACTAGGTGGCAATGCATACCATGAAAGGGAAATAAACTTCTACCTCTTACTTTGGGTTCTTTGTCACTCACTGTTGAGCCTAATCTTAACTGATACAAGGCCCTCCTCAATAGTTTCAAAAACCAAAATCCTCCATTTCCCTGGGAAAAAATACCATGCAGGTTCATGGTATTAACATCTGTTGAGGGTTTACTATGTCTCAGACTTTGTCTTAAGCACTTTGAATGCATTAGTTCATTTAATCCTCACAATAATCCCGTGAAGTAAGTGTTATGTTATTCTTGTTTTGTAGATAAAGAAGCAGGAATGAAGCAATTTAACTCACTCAAGTTCACAGGGTAAGTAGTAGAACTGGTATGTGAACCCTGATAGCCAGGCTCCAAACCCAGACTCTTAACCACTGTAGTAGCTAAAATTTAATCATATCAGAGTCCAAATCAGGTTGCTTTTTTTTTTTTTTTTTTTTTTTTTTTTTTTGTGGTATGCGGGCCTTCCTCTGCTGTGGCCTCTCCCGTTGCGGAGCACAGGCTCCGGACGCGCAGGCTCAGCGGCCATGGCTCACGGGCCCAGCCGCTCCGCGGCATGTG
>NC_041229.1:86817007-86863577 GCF_002837175.3 Physeter macrocephalus | reverse complement strand
CCCGTGTCCCCTGCATCGGCAGGCGGACGCGCAACCACTGCGCCACCAGGGAAGCCCTCAGGTTGCTTTTGGTGTTGCCTCTCTTGGTTTCTATCACCCAGCGTTGTTTCCATTTATCATTAGTTTCAAAGTGGAGAAGTAAACGCATTACTTAGCACAGCAGTTTGGGAGGAGATTTTCTGAAACATAGGACCCATGATAGAAATGGAAGTGCGGGGGTAAACGGATAAAAAGGGGGCATTTTATCAATTGGGTACCCCTACTCTAAGTTGGTGGTCTTCAAACTTTCTGAGTGGCATGAACCTATCAGCATAACACACAATTTGGAGGCACACAATCCCCAAAGCATGAGTGTATGTGTGTGTCTCTGTATGTGTGTCTGTGTGTGTGAAATTCACATGTATGGCTCTGTGATTAGATTCTTGTGGTGGGTACTGTGGTGATCTGCCCAGATCCCCTCTTTAGAGCTGATGCCTCCATCTCCTAGAAGTGGGAAGGTCAGTTGCTAAAGCCTCACAGCTGCAGTCCTCACTGGAAACCGCCCTCGGCTGAAGGAAACTGCTCATCCAAGGTCATGATCTCCCAGGGTGTGGCCTGCAGCCAGTGATTGATGGGGGTGCAAACGCCCAACTCCTTTGCCTTAATTCAGGACTGCTCTGAGGGCCATCCCTGCTCCAGAGCTCTCTATACGATGGCTGAGGCCTCTGTCACACGTGCATTCAGGTCAGCTTCCCCCTCTGCCCAATCCTGCCTTCCTCACTTCATCACAGGTGTATCACCTGAGACCACTCCCCAATAAACCTGCATGCAGCTTTACATTTCAGAGTCTGTTTCCAGAGACCCAATCACATAGACCTCCAAATTAAAACTCAAACAAGGGTGAGGTGAAAATAAATATAAAAAGCTGTAACATTTTCTATTTACACCCAGCAGTTGTCTTGTGCACCCTTGGGCTGTGCCTACAAGCTTTAGAGATAATTCCTGAGGCTTATAATTTAACACATTATTCACATTAATCCCAGCCCAGGGATAGAAACAGAGGTCTGGGAGGAGAGCTGTGAAGAAGAGGAAGGAAAAAAAGGGAGTCCTTGCCTGATCCTTCCCACCCAGTTCAGATTCTCCTGGCATGGACACTCATGGCCCTATTTCCTTCTCCTTTGGGACATTCATCACACTTGTGTAAACTTGTTTAACGACTGTCTTCTCAAAAGACTAACGATCAATGAAGTCAAGTTCTGTGTCTGTCTTGTTCATCGTTGTATACTTAATACCTAATAGTTCCTGATATTCAGTAGATGCTCAATAAATATTTGCCTATTGGGAGGGAAAGCGGGAGAGGAAGAAGAGGAGGAGAGGGAGAAGGAGAGGACGGAAGGGTCAGGAAGGGGGAGAGGCTTAATCAGGATCTGTTCACCCCTCATTGTCAGCAACCAGTGTTACACAGAGGCTGAGCCCTTTCCCAGCTATTTCAGTCCAGCAGGTCCTAAGGACTGCCTTGAACCTGGAGGGTCCTTCACAGGGAATACAGAAGGAGTATGCATCCATTGGTTCATCCAATAAATCCAATGGAACCTACCATGTATCAAGCAACCTGCTCTGCTCTGGGGATGCAGAGGTGCGTGAACATAGACAAGGGCCCTGAGCTTGTGCAGCTTGAGCCTGGGAGTAGACATTAACCAAACAAAAGCACAAAAATATATTGACAAATTATGGTAAGTACTCTAAAGGAAAGTAGGGGCATGCTCTGAAAATGGCAGAGGCTGGTGTACATTTGGGGTGGGGGTGGGTTGAGGATGGCAGGGAAGTCTGGTCAGACATGGCTTCCCCGTCGGAGGAGGTGATGCTTGAGCTGCGATTGATGGATCCGGTTAGTTGGGCTAGTGTTTCTCGACCTTGGGACTATTGACATTGGGGGCCAGATAATTCTTGCTGGGGGGCGGGGGTGTCCTGGACACTGTACAACCTTTAGCAGCAGCCTAGACCTCTACTCACCAGACGTTAGTAGCACCGCCCTCAACGCCCCATCTATGACAGTTGCAATGTCTCTGGATGTTTGCCAAATGTCCCTGGGAAGGCAAGATGGCTCCCAGTCGAGAACCGCTGAACAACCGGAATAGTTGAGGTGTTTGGGGAAGGGAGAAGGGCAGGAAGGGGAAAGGTATGTCAGATGGGAGGAGTCACATCTGCAGGGACCCCAGGGTGAGAAAGCAGTGTGGCTGGAGGTGCTGGCCGACAGGGCCAGGCCCTACAGGCTGAGAAAGAAAGAAATGAGTTGTCTGCTCCCTGGTAAAGAAAACAGAAAATCACAGAGAGAGAGAGAGGGTGCGGGCCTACAAGGCTACTGACAGGATCTCATGACTCTAACCACCGGGATCCAAATAAGCCTCGGGCTTCCCCGGTGGCCCAATGGTTAAGAATCCGCCTGCCAATGCAGGGACACGGGTTCGAGCCCTGGTCCGGGAAGATCCCACATGCCGCGGAGCGACTAAGCCCGTGCGCCACAACTACTGAGCCAGTGCACCACAACTACTGAAGCCCGTGTGCCCAGAGCCCGTGCTCCTCAAGAGAAGCCACCGCAATGGGAAGCCCGCGCATGGCAACGAAGAGTAGCCCCCGCTCGCCACAACTGGAGAAAGCCCACGAGCAGCAACGAAGATCCAACGCAGCCAAAAATAAATAAATAAATTTTAAAAAAGAAAAGAAAAAGGAAATAAGCCTCCATAAATCCGGAGCACTGAGACAATATTAATTGAGCTGGGTTAGCACGTGTAGCGCATGCACACAGCTCCCAGGGCTGATGAGGGGATGACAGATGAACCCAAGTGGGGCAAGAGGACGCGCCAAGGGCTCCATTTAATAGATCAGCTGACACTCCCCCGTATTTGCATTGCTAATGGCGGTACCTAAACCCCAGGTGTTGCTGCAGAAACTTGTCCTGCTGCCGCCTCCCCATCTGTAACTCCCAAGGGAGTTGGCAAAGGGTAGCAGGGCGCTGGGTGGTGAGTTCTGAAACACATTTTAAAATCAGCCTGGAGCTGGTGGATAACGACATGTCCAAAAGATCTGGCCGCACATGTGTAGGCTTGGTGTCCTAACGAGCACCTCAAAGCCTGGGTCACAGGGTCCCCAAGGCAGAGCTGCGCTGGAATGGGGCACCAGGGCATCCAGCCCCCAGATGCCTCCTTCTCGGGCTACTGAGCTCCCAGACATTCCACCATGAGTTCATTTGCTAACCAGCGAGGACCTCCAGTAAGTGAAAGTTAACCACTTTGGATCTCTGTTTCTTCCAGTCCATGCTGAAATTTTTCTTTCTTTTTTTCCTGTGGCGGCAGGGGGCGGGGGGTGGAGGGGGGCGGCAGGGAATGCTGAATATCAGAATCATGTGGGGAGCTTTTTCAATATATACCCCATGCCCCATCAGCCCTAAAATTCCCATATGCTCTCAAGGGGGTGTGTCCTTCAGGATCAGTGTTGCCATTTTTCCTCTTGCCTCGGACTCCAATATAATTTGATACGACGCTGTCCCTGATCCTGTCTTTATTTAAAATTTTGGTATTTTTTTTCCTTGTGGATTTTTTCCCATTAATTTGGATTTTTTTAAGAATATTGCATTAGAATATTGTTTATCTTGATGACTGAAAATTTTAGGGCCCCTTAAATTTTTATTTTATTTTACTTTATTTTATATTTAATTGTGGTGAAACACACCTAACATAAAGTTTACCATCCTAACTATTTTTAAGTGTGCAGTACAGTGGTATTAAGTACATTCACATTGTTGTGGAGCTAACGCCACCATTCATCTTCCCAAACCGAAACACTGTAGCCATTAAACAGTAACTCCTCCTTCCCTCCTCCCCCAGCCCCTGGCAACCACCATTCTACTTTCCATCTCTATACATTTGCAACTCTAGGTGCTTCATATAAGTGGAATCATACAACACTTGCCTTTTTGTGACTGGATTATTTCACTTAACATAATGTCCTCAAGCTTCATCCATATTGTAGCATGTATAAGAATTTCCATCCTTTTTAAGACTGAGCAATATTCCATTGCATGTATATACCACATTTTGCTTATCCATTCATCCATCCATGGACACTTGAGTTGCTTCCAGCTTTTAGTGGCTGCACCATTTTACCTTCCCATCAACAGTGCACAAGGGTTCCAATTTCTCCTCATCCTTGCCAACAATTTTTCCCTTGCCTTGCCTTGCCTTGCCTTGCCTTCCTTTCCCTTCCTTTTCTCTTGATAGCACCCGTCCTAATGATGTGAGGTGGTGTGAGGTGGTAGTGCCTCTTAAATTTTGCACCCAAGGAGGTGTCTCACTCATTTCACTGTAGTCCCCACCCTGCCTCCTAGTTACAAGTTGACTTCCTGATAAACATGTGTTACATCCCACAACTGGGCTGGTGTAGGAATAAATACTGTGCATTTGGATTAGAAGCCTGGTTTCTAACTGTGTGACCTTGGGCAAGATGCTTAACTTGTCTGTGACTTAGTTTCCCCATTGAGAAAAGGAGGCAAGCACTTCTATTTACCTGATAGAATGGTCATGAGGATTAAGTGGATTAGTATATATAAAGCTCATAGACATAGTAACCCTCATACCTTCTGTTATCAAAGATCTCACCCTATGGATGTAGCTATTTTTTTTTAATAAACTTATCACTTTGGAATAATTTTAGGTTTATAAAAATGTTGCAAAGATAATACAGAGAATTCCCGTGTATACAACTCGCTCTAACATTAACATCTTACACAATTATGGTACATTTAAGAAATTAACATTGATACATTATTATCTAAACTACAGACTTTATTTGCATGTAACTGGTTTTTCCACTAGCTGTCCTAGGATCTAAGCAAGAATACCACGTTGCATTTAGGGTATAGCTGTTTTGTTTTGCTTTGTTTGTATTTCTGTATTTTGCCTGAAGAATGTTTTTAAGAGCTGGAATTTGAAAGCCCTTAGATAGGACATGGTTCTCCATTCTGCCACAATCTTCCACCACTTCCTACTGTCCTGTGCCTGCTTCCGACATCTGCATTTACTGCCTGCCCCTGGAGACATGAGAATCTGTAACCCTGGATTAGCTGATGGCTCAATCCCTTCCCCTCTTAGAGACTGTAATTCAGTGATTAATTCTTTGGGATCTGCAGAAATCCTCTATTAAAATTCAAATACTGTCAGGGAGCTAGTTCAACAAACCAATTCACAGATATACATCTTAGCAGAAATTAGTTGATAGGGAGGATCGCCTTATGGGCTAGTTAGTAAAAGTGCCTGGAGGTGAGAAGAGTGCCTGGTAGGGAGATGGACAGGCATCTCCAAGGAAAGGCTGGCCAGGCTGTGATGCTAGATTTATCCATCTTGTATCTTAGCCTGTGATAGGCCCTGATTCTTACTGCTCAGTTATGTAACAGATCTCCCACCCACCACCCCAGGGCTCCCTGGCGTCGTGGATCTGTGAGCCCAGAAGAGCCCAGCACGCTGCTAACTTGGGCCTCTCTGCTGGCTCTGTCTCATTTCTTTCCAGAATGTGGGTAACTCAGGTCCTTGGTGGTGGACGGGAAAGAGGCTGGAAGAAACTCTGCCATCAATTTATTAAGGAGTTTCTCTTTGCCTGGGGCAATGCGAAGTGCTAAATCAGCGTTTGAAAGCGAAGAGCTAAACACAGCAGGGGCAGTATTTTCAAAGTTATTTTTTACTCAAAAATAGACCACAGGTTATGAGCAATCAACTAGCTTATTTTATTCTCCATATTTTTACCTATTTGGGTGTGTGTATACAAAATTTCATGTAAGAGTTACTTGTCTTGTATCTGCATATTTAGAGAATTGCACTTATTGACTAATAGCATAAATAATCAGAAAAAAGAAGAGAAGGTTGATTATTAAAAAAAAAAAATTGAGAATGTTCCCCTACCTTAGATTCTTGTTTTTGCTGTGGGTAAAGTTTACAAGATAACTCTAATATCAGCCACACAACTTCCCCCTGTCCTCACCCTAGTGCTTTTTTTGGTGCTACAGCATAGTTGGGAAATAGGATGGACCAGACAGACCTCATTTGAGTACTGGCTCCACCACTAACTGGTCATGGGAAATTGGGCAAGTGACTCAACCTATTTGTGTCTCAGCTTCACCTGTGAAATGGGGATAATTGTAGCACCTGCCTCCCAGCGTGGTTGTGAAATTACAGAAAAGATGGGGGAAGCGAAATGTAGGGGAAAAAAATAATTTTCTCTTTACCCTTCTAGGTTCTTGGCTGAGACACCCCTGTAATAAAAAGATTAACAGGAGAAAAACAAGCACAAGTACAATAACATGTATACCTTCTGTATACGTAAGAGGTACCCAGGAAAACTGAGTAACTCTCCCGAATGGCCAAAAGCCATCACCTTAAATACCATCTTCAGCTAAAGACAAAAGAAGATGTTTGGGGCGGCAGAGTCAATTACGGGAGGTGACCAGGAAAAGCAAACTAAACAAGGGTAAGGTTGTTATTCAGAGTTCTTTTTTGGGGGGGTTTAGACATAGATTTTATTTTATTTTTATTTTTTTTAACATCTTTATTGGAGTATAATTGCTTTACAATGGTGTGTTAGTTTCTGCTTTACAGCAAAGTGAATCAGTTATACATATACATATGTTCCCATATCTCTTCCCTCTTGTGTCTCCCTTCCTCCCACCCTCCCTATCCCACCCCTCTAGGTGGTCACAAACCACCTAGCTGATCTCCCTGTGCCATGCGGCTGCTTCCCACTAGCTGTCCACCCTACGTTTGCTAGTGTATATATGTCCATGCCACTCTCTCACTTCGTCCCAGCTTACCCTTCCCCCTCCCCATATCCTCAAGTCCATGCTCTAGTAGGTCTGTGTTTTATTCCCGTCCTTCCCCTAGTCTCTTCATGACATTTTTTTTTTCTTAGATTCCATATATATGTGTTAGCATACGGCATTTGTTTTTTTAAAGTCATTGCCTTCTCCAGTGATAAGAGTTTCTAGAGATTTAGAGTCATCCTCCTCTTCCTGGTGCAGAGAGGGATGGATACACCCTTACAGGTGGAGAGTTCACCTGGAAATGTCTTTTACAAAAGGGTAACTTCTACTTGGTTTTCAGGGCTTCTCCTGTGTCTGTAATTTCTTAAAACTAACCAGCTCAAGGTAATCCTTTGCCAAAGAGACATTTTTTTTTCAGCTGATTTCCTTTCTTTCTTTCCTTTTTTTTTAACATCTTTATTGGAGTATAATTGCTTTACAATGTTGTATTAGTTTCTTGTAGTCTTTATAAATGTGTAGGAGATAAAACCTTGGAAATCCAGACCTACTGAGTTCAAATCTCCTGCTCTTTGGACACAGAACTGACCCTTCAGAAGGACCCTTCCTCTAGCCCCATTTTACAGACAGGAAAACTAAGGCCATGGAAATGGAAGGCTTTTTGGTTTCAGTTTAGGAAATATAATTAGGAAAAATAAAATTTAGGAGATTGAAAAAAAGTACCTGAAATAAAAACACAAAGAGATGAAACAGCAGGGCCAGACTAAATAGAAGCTAGACAGAGCATCCACAAAAATGTGAAGGCTGAGAAGGTTAACAAAACAGTGAGCTCACTTCTGACAGGTAACCGGAAAGAACAAGCCGTGTTGTCCTACTCCGCAGAGGCTGGCCCGGCAGCTGCCAACATACCAACAGCAGCCCCCCGTGTCCCCCACCTCCCCACACACTGCGTGAGGCTCCACGCTCCTTACCCGCACTGAGCCGTGTCTGGAGGATGGTCCCAGCAAGCCCCTGGAGATTTGCTCTGAGCGCCCTTTTTTCCCGTTGGCTCCCTGTTGGCTGCAGTCGGCCTCTGCCACACCCTGCCCTGCAGACGGATGAAGTGGGAATGTTCAGAAGGCACTGTCTACAAAGAAAGCACCTTTTCTGAAAGCTGGGGGCTGGGGAATCAGCATATGCTGTAGCACATTCTGGATCCTTCCAGAAATATGGTTCCTCTTCTCCAGTCATCCCTGTATACCTTGACTTTAGGTTATACACACACACACACACACACACACACACACACACACACACACACGGAAAAAGAGGAAGGAACAAAGACTTTCTGCTTCCACTACTGGTCAAGCAATTAATTCCATTTGGCCTGAGCAGGTACGGTCACTGACCTGCAGGATGGCTCAAAGTCAGATGGTGGCAGAATAAGACAGATAAGAAAGCAGAGGGACAGGAGAAGTTGCCAGGGACCTGGGGGGAGGGCTCCAAGGTTTGCTATCTCTGGCCCCTTTGAACATTTTTCCTCCGTTGTGAAGCAACGTCTGTACATATCTAACCCGCCTGCCTGCCCCAGCTCAAATGAAGTGTGTGAGCAGGTCCACGCACCCATTCCCCTCCCATGAAGATGAGGTCACCTCCTGAGTTCTTTCCTGTGCATCTGAGTGTAGCTGGCGGGCTCTTTGATCTCCTGTCTCCCTCTCCTGCAGGTGTCCTCTGAGTGGCCTCAGGTGAGACACCAGAGGCTTGTGGGCAAAATGTAGAGCTTCTACCTGTTGGGAGTGGAGTCCAGCTCCAGCTAACCTCGGCAGGTCCCAGACCAGATTGTCCCAGCTGGCACTCCGTTTGTATTACTTCATTCCCCTCAAGAAGGGCAATTCATTAAACGTGCCGTTTGATGAGATGGAATCTTCATGCTTTGGTGGAATGTTACTTTAGATTAATTCACACAGTGGAAAAATAGCTTTTTCTGTGAAACTGTGAGCTACCTGGGGTTCTGAGAAACCATCCCTTACCTTCACAGACGGCTGGAACACACGGTATAGTCAGGACAGCACGGTAGATTGGGAAGATTAATAATCTTTAGATGAAAAATTTAGGAGACGTGCTATATTTTTTAGTGTTTAAAAATTATGTTAACATGCGGTAAAATGCACACTTCTTAGTGTATAGTTTTTTGAGTTTTGACAAATGCATACATACATGGGCCTACCACCACAATGAAGGTGTAGAACAGTTCTGTAGCCCCAAGAAGTTTCCTTGTGCCCCTTTTTTGGGTTGAATTGTGTGCCTCCAAAATCCCTGTGGTGAACTCCTAACCCTCAGTACCTTAGAATATGGCCTTATTTGGAGATAGAGTCTTTACAGAGGAAATCAGATCAAAATGAGGTCCATTAGAGTGGGTCCCTAATCCAATATTACTGGTGTCCTTGTAAAAAGGGGAAATTTGGACACACACACACACACACACACACACACACACACAGGACAGCATGTGAGCATGAAGGTGGCCACCTACAAGTCAAGGAGAGGGGCCTGGAGCAGATCCTTCCCTCACAGCCCTCAGCAGGAACCAACACCGCCAACACTTTGATTTCGGAATCTGAGAACCGTAAGATAATAAATATCTATCGTTTAAGCCACCCAGTTTGTGGCACTTTATTAGAGCAGCCCTAGCAAACTAATACAGCCCCTTTATGGTCTACTACCTCCCCCTACGTCAGCCCCTGGCAGGCACTGATCCGATTTTTGCACCTATAGTTTTGCTTTTTTTCAGAATGTTACGTGAGATCATACAGTATGTAGCCTTTTGAGTCTAGCTTCATTCAGTACAGTGCTTTTGAGATTCATCCACATTCCTTCTTTTTTCATTCTTTTTTTTATTGCCGAGGAGGATTTGTTTTATGGAGGTACCACAATTTTATTTATCCATTCACCAGTGGAAGGATATTTAGGTTATTTCCAGGTTTTAGGTATTGTGACTAAAGCCTCCATGAATATTCACATACAACACTTTTTGCATTTCTCTTGGGTAAATACCTAAGGGTGGGGTTCCTGGGTCACATGGTAAGTAGATGTTTACATTTGTATGAAACCACCAAATTGTTTCCAAAGTGACTGTTCCAGTTTTGTGTTCTTGCCAGAAATGTATGAACATTTTAGGTGTTTCACATCCTCCTCCCTGCACTTGGTCTGTTTTTTGTTTTTGCCAATAGTAACTATGTACAGGTATCTCATTGTGGTTTTATTTACATTTTCCTAATCACCACATCTTTTTGTGCAGTCATTTGCCATCTGTATAACTTTTTTGTGAACTATCTGCAAATATTTTCCCCCTTTTTAACTGAGTTGTTTTGTTTTTTTATTTTTGAGTTTGAGAGGATAAAATTCCTTTATCAAACATGTGTTTTGCAAACATTTTCTACCAGACTATGGCTTGTCTTTTTATTTTTTTAACAGTATCTTTTGAAGAGCAGAAGTTTTAAATTTGGACATAGTCCAATTTATCAAAAAATTTTAATGGATCATGCTTTTGGTATCATATCTAAGAAACCTTTACCTAAGGTCACAAAGTTCAGAATACCTACTTTTCATCCTGACTGGGCAGCTGATTCTCATCCTAGATAGGTCATTCATCCTTTCTCCGCCTTAGTTTACCCCCCCTGTGAAATGTGGAGATTGAAGTGATAAGTATTTTCAAGCTACTTGACAGCAAGGGAACCTACTTTTAACTGAGATCATGCATGGTACCCCAGCATATAAAATAGAAGTGTTCTTGGGGCCCTATCCTCCTGGGGTCTTGTGAACAGCGTTTCCCTATCTTTCATGTGTACACAAATCACTTGAGGCCCTTATAAAAATGCAGATGCTGATTTGTAGGTCTGGAATAAAGATGAGGTTCTGCAATTCTAGCAAGTTCCAGGTGATGCCCACTGCTGGTCCAGGGACCTCACCTTGAGTGGCAAAGCTCCGGAGTTCTATGGCCAAAATGTGAGGTCTACCTTTGTCAACATAAGGCTTTGGATTTCTATAGTATATTTCTTCCAAGGAGAGCAAAGTTCTTGCATATCAGGAATTCTATTTTCCTCCTTTCTATCTGCCCCATTATTATCCCCAGTTAGCTGATCGGTACACTGAGGCCCAGTTTGAGCCAAGTTCCCTGGAATCTGGCAGAATCAGGTAGAGAAGAATGCTGCCAGCTGCTGGCTACATGCACCATTGTGAACTGTATTAGAGAGTCAGTATAATACTGAGAACTTGTTCTGTTGTATCAGAGACTCAAACTGGCTTAAGGAAGAGGGGGACATTTTTTGGCTCATGTAAGTAAAAAGTCTGAGGTTATGCTGGCTGCAAGTGTAGTTGGATCTAAGAATTTGAATGCTATCATAAGGAGTATGCCTCTCTGAAAGTTTTAATTCTGTACTCCTCTGAATTGGTTTCACTCCCAGGCAGGCTCTTTACATGCCATGATCAGAAGACCTCTAGCTGGTCTAGGCCCACATTTGATCAGCTTAGCCCCACCAGCAAAAAGGCAGGTCCCCTTTTCCAATAATTTCATCCAAAGCCCTACATTTGAGCTTCACTGGCTTAGCCCAGGCTACATGCCTGCCTATCCATGTAACAGTGACTGTGGCCAGTGGGCCTGTGGGATGCAGTGATCTGATGGACCAGGCCTAGATGATGCTTATAGCCTGGTGGTGAAATCAGCTTCACCTGAACCCCATGGACTTAAAGTACAGCAGGAAAGGTTCCCAAAAGAAAGGGGAATGTTGTTTGCTGAATGGGCAAACAACAGTGTCCACTACAGTCACTATGAATTCATATGCATGAAAGCCTATGTGTTTGTTTTTGTTTTAGGTTTTTAAGGGGGAAGGAGAAACAAGAATCTGTAACTCTGACCACTCAGGAAATATTCTCATTGTGCCTTATATGCCTCAATTCCTCCTTAGCACTCGACCTGTTTCTAAGCTCCTTGGATTCTCTTCCCGTGTTTTCAGCACAGCTCCCACCTCATCCAACACCCAAGATTTTCACACTACCTTTCCCAGTCTGACAAATGTACTTCAATGTTAAACATTTCTATTCCTATTCTCCCAGAGTGCCTTGGATTTGAAGTGAGAATTGCAACAGAGGACAATGTTTGACACAAAGTAATTGTGCACTGAAGATGGAATTTTAGGCACTGGGGAATTGTTTTTTTCCTAGGAGAGGAGCATCTCCTTGGTCTTGCCAAATCATCCATCTGGTTTTGCTGACCTACAAAGTTGGCCAAGGTTACAGCCTTCCAGCCCCAGAGCAATCCCCTCTTTCTGGAGGCGGCAGTGGAAACAGGTAGAGTCACAGCCGGGCTGACTCAAGGTGATGTCAGGACTCTCTGGGGAGGGACCTTGAACTAGGAGTGCAGGTGGCAAACCTTGCCTAATTGTCAGTGTGAAAAGCCTGTAAATTGAGACCTCAGGAGGGGAACATTCTTGCTTTCTCTCTGGCAGACAGCAGAGGCTGGTTGGGGCCTGAGAGCCATCAACTTCAGTCATTCAGCTGGTAAGAAACACCCCCCAGCAGTCAGTCTGCTGGCAGGTCCACATGGCCCCCCAGCAGGCAGAGGATGGCTCTGGCTACAAAAAAGCCAGTTCTGGCCAAAGATGGGAACTTTGTGTGTGTGTGTGTGTGTGTGTGTGTGTGTGTGTGACATCTCGTTGAGGTACTGTACTGTCGGGTTAGTCATTATACCTGTTAGGGTATTTTATTGAATGACACAACTTCCAGCTTCAGTAACAGCACCCCAGTGTCAATAGTGGATGTAAATAGATTGTCTTATAAAATGAGAACATACGCGCACAGTGTCCCAACCTCCCCCTCCCGAGTGTATGAGCTATGAGACCATACTTGGCACCAGTAGGCGCCTCTCCCTCCCTCACCCGGCGCACACAATGACCCCCTTTATGTACTGCCCGCCGGCCTCCCTGGGAAGGGCGCTCACTGAGTGCAGAGTCTGACTACAGTACTACTGTACGCGGTAATCTTTAACCCGAAATGGCATTTATGATGGTGAGAGGTGGTATGTGCTGCGCTCCCTTCATCCCTCCAGCAAACAGAATGTACTGACTCTAAACAGGTAGGACCAGTTGCTGCCAGGCCCTCAGAGACACAGTGTTCTGCTGTGGAATTAGCTGTGCATAATGGGCCCATTCAAGCCGGCTGCAGGCGCTTTCCTCTCCCGGCTGCACAAATCCAGGAGCTGGGCCTAGACCCCAGGGGCTGGCGGGGGGTAGGTTTGGGTTTCTAAATGGGCTTTGTTCACTCACTGGAGGAGAAAGCTCCAAAGCTGAGCACGATATCCTGGGAACGGGGCTTAAAGCTTCCAATGGATTCCCTCAGGAGTCAGGGGCTGAATAACCCCTTTGAGTGACTTCCTATCTGAAACAAGGTTCGATCCCCTTAGGGCCTTTCCGTATAATGATTGGTTAGGTAGGGGAAAGCCATGCTTGACGAGCAACTGGAGTTGACATGAGCAAAAAATGCAGAAGAATTAGGTAGTTGACTCAAAACACACATCCAGCTTGGCCCATCCAGTTCGAGGCAAGACAGGCCTCCCGATTCTTGTGCTTTGGCTTCTTCGGAGGTTATTGCATTCCCAGCAAGGCTCCTCACACGAGGGGCCAGGCGTCACTCCTTCCTCGTGGCCCTGTTACGCACTTGGGTGGAAGAGGAGAAGCAGGGCGAGTGGCAAACGTAGAGCGGGTTCCAGTCTGGGCTCTGGGCCCCGTAGTTGTATGATGGTAGGTCCATCCCTTCAGGGCTTTGGACGTCGGTTTCCTCACCTGCGAAGAGAAAGCCAGGACAGATGGTCTCCAGAGCCACCCGTAGCACTAATGTTCAGTAAAGAACATTCTGCCATGGGCAGGTGGGCTCCTCCTACCAGGAGCACCTGGGGAAGCATGGGGTAGTGGGAATGTCCTGTGGGATGAAGATGCTGAAAGGGAAAAGGAAGCTCTAAAAAAATCACGCCACTAATTTGGAACTTTTACCTTCTTCCGATTGACCGATGTGAGCCCTCTTAAAGAATGATAAAGTGCTAATTAGAACCTTAGAGTCCTTTTTCTTTCATTCTTTTCCTCTCCAGATGTGGTGTCTTGGCCAAGGTCAATGGGAGAATTGGTGACAGATCTCCTGCTTCCCATCTGTAAACCTTTCCAATGACTATGTGGCCACCTGTGCTCAGTAGCTAGCAACTAGACCATCCCCCAGCGGCTGACAGCAATGACAGGAAACATGACATTAGTGATGGAACTCAGACCCTGCGCATATACATTACCTACATCGGTTCATTTATGTCTTCAAATTAAAAACCTGTGATAGGTATACTTGAAACACCTGTGATAGGTATACTTGAAACTAATATAAGAAGTCAATTTTATCTCAATTAAAGAACCAACAACCTATGATAGGTGTGCTTTTACCAGTTCCATATAAACGTATGGAAAGTAAAGCTTAGAGGATGATTTGTCTGAAGTCACAAGGTTTAAAATTTGAACCCAAGCAACCTGGCCGCAGAATCTGTTCACCTAGTCATTGTACCGCATTGCCTTGCTATGGGCTCTTAGTCAGAGTTATGGAAATATTCCATAAAGATGGATTTTTAAAGTGCTCTCAGCATTCCTGATTAGAAAACCAGTTGGTGAACAGGGGACCCTATTTATGGGCTGTGGGCTATTCTTGGTACACTGGGACAGGGCCCTGGAGACAGAGTCACAGTTGTCCTCCTCCTAGGCTCTCCAGCCTCTGAAAAAGGGTTTCTTCTCCATCTGCAGTGTCGTCAGGCTTGCTAATACCCTGGAGCCGGCCAGTGGGTGATCTCACATAGAGTGAGAGTTTGTCTAGAATTCTCCAAAGAGGAAGAAAACAATGTCATCATTCTCTGGCTCCTTCTGCTAAAGCAGACATCAGTCCCAAGATCCTGGAAACTCTTGCCCAGGGAAGATTCTGTTTCAGTGTCTTCATGTGATGGTTGGGTGGGGAGAAGGGCTTGGATGTAGTACCAGAGTAATCAGTCACTCTCAGAAAGACCAGAGCAACTTGAAACTCTTTTCTCTATCTTGTACTGGAGAAACTCATTCTTGATATAATCCTCAAAATTGAAAATGGGGAGTGTGCCTGTTTTCCAAATGGACAGGCCACATCTGGCCCCAAGAGGCTCAGCAATTGGCATTCTGTCCCAGCGCCCTCTGTGGAGGCAGAGAAAGAGACCAAGGTACCCGGTGTGTTGCCAAATGCGTCCTCCGTTCAGGGGTATCACGACATCAGGTCACAGAATATGTCTCCCGATGACATTCAATTCTAGGAAAAATGTTTGGCTTTATCAAACTAGAACTGGCTGACCTCAGGAGAGAATGTCCCCGGGACCACGTGGCCCTTTGCAGCAGGCCTGGGCCGGAGTCACTTCGGTCTCACAAGTAGCTGACTCTACAGGTGGCTGGGCTTGCAGGGTCAAAGTTCACAAAACACAGCCTATCAGGGTTTTGATTTGTCTTAAACAGACCACGTCCTCACCAGGCACCACAGCCGAAACACCCCTTCTTCAGGGAAGCTTTTCCATAACCTCCAGTCAGGCCTATATCCCCTGTGATTCTCCATAGCAGCTCTTATCACAGTAGCTATTTAAATAATCCCTTGTACAATTATATGTTTAATATCAGTCACTTCTCCGAAGCTGTCAGCTCCACAGAGGAGATGAGTGTCTGATGGATCCATCAATATGCAGTATAGGAATACTCAGAGATATTGCAGGTGGAGGTCCAGACCACCGCAATAAAGCAAGTATCACAACAAAGTGAGCCACATAAAATTTTTGCTTTCCCAGTGCATGTAAAAGTTCTGTTTATACCATACTGAGGTCTATTAAGTGTGCGATATAACATTATGTCTAAGAAAAGCAATGTACATACCTTAATTTAAAAATACTTCATTGCCAAAAAATGCTAACCATCACCTGAGCCTTCAGCAAGTTGTAGTAACATTAAAAATCACTGATCACAGATCACCATGACAAATATAATAATAATTAAAAAGTTTGAACTACTGTGAGAAGTACCAAAATGTGAAACAGGGACACAAAGTGAGCAAATGCCGTTAGAAAAATGGTGCTGTAGATTTGCTTGGCAGAGAGTTGCCACAAACCTTCAGTTGGTAAAAAAGCACAATATCTGTGAAGTGCAGTAAAGTGAAGCACAATGAAACAAGGTATGCCTGCACAGTGTTGGCACTTAGTGAGCATTTACTAAATATTTGTTGAATAAAGTAGGTAGAGGATATTACATCAAAAAATCGATAAGGGGCTTCCCTGGTGGCGCAGTGGTTGAGAATCCGCCTGCCGATGCAGGGGACACGGGTTCGCGCCCCGGTCCGGGAGGATCCCACGTGCCGCAGAGCGGCTGGGCCCGTGAGCCACGGCCGCTGAGCCTGCGCGTCCGGAGCCTGTGCTCCGCAACGGGAGAGGCCACGGCAGGGAGAGGCCCGCGTACAGCAAAAAAAAAAAAAAAAAAAAAAAAAAATCGATAAGAAAATGCTGGGACTAGAAATGATCTTACATGTTTATTTCAACCCTGGAAAGGGAGGCTAGGAGTGATAAAGTGACTAGTTCAAGGTCACAAGGTGGGCTGATGAGAGCGCTAGAATAGAATCCAAGACCCTCTATTTCAGTTCATTCCTTGAGGGGTTACCTTTACTGTTTGCTCTTAACTAAGCTCTTTTGTGGGGGTGTTCCCATCCCGCCACCTCCAAATACAGCTGTCATCTGTTCACTTCTCTGCATCTCTATTACCATTACTCTAGGCCAACCTGCCATCCTCTCTTGCCGGGAATTGCAGGAGCTTCCTAACAAGTCTCTCAGGTGCTCCCCTGGCCCTCTCCACTCCCTCTACACACAGGAAATGGAGTGATTTTTTTTAAGCGTGTGCATCACAGCATGTCATTCCCCTGCTTCAATCCCCCCAGTGATGTCCCAAATGTAACCACAGTCATTCCTTACCAAGGCCTCCCAGCCCTGCATCATCTGGTCCTTGCCTCCCTCTCCTCTCCTCTCCACTCTTCCTCTCACCAGCCACGTTCCACCCCTGCTGGCTTCTTTCTTCTGCTGCTCAAACATTCCAAGTTTGCAGTTTCTTCTGCTTGGAATACTTTCTGGCAGATGTACTTACTCATCCTTCTTTTCACAGTGTCACCTCTGACCATCCTGTGTAAAGTGACCCCTCCTGCACCTCTACAGCACTCCCTATCACAGGACTCCATTTTGGTACTTTCACAACATAAATCACTCTCTGAAATCATCTTTTATTTTTTTTTAAACTTATTTGTTTTCTTATATACCGTCTGCCAAATCATACTCTAACGTAATCCCTAGGAAAGTGGGAACTTTGTCTTGTATATTTCTATATGTCTGGCACCTCAATCAACATCCATATATGTTTGTTGAATTTGTTGAATGAATTAATGTTTGCAACCACTTCTATTTAATTGGAGGTACTGTCATGGATTTGTTCCTGAAGGTGGTGACAAAGAGTTAACTCATCCAAAATCCTAGAATGTTTGCATGAAAAGGGAAGACACTTGGATAAGTCAAACATTTCTAAAATTGAACAACATCAGAATCACCAGGAGGGTTGGTAAAAATAGAGATTCCTGGGAACCATCCAGCTCACAGTACATCAGAACATCCAGGGCTGAGTCAGGAAGTTGCTGGCTACTGACATAAAGTGGACCAGTTTGGAAAATCACTGGGTAATGGGATCCAAAGCCAAGTACATGTTCTTACCTTTGACCTTTATCTACACTTCTGGGAAATAATCCTAACCGCAGAAAGACTTTGTGTACAAAGATATTTATCTCACCTTGCTTATAAATGTGCAAATTTAAAAACAACATAAATCTTCCAAAGTAGGAGAAATGATTAAGGAAACTATGATATGATCACTTGATGGACATTAAAATGAATACTTATGAATATGTTTCTACATGAAAAGTGTTTTGACTTTGCTATAGTCTATTTGTGATTGTTGGTTCACAACCTCAGGAGTTTCTTGAGTGAAATTTGAAACTGGCCTCCATAAATGAAGGGCAAGGAGAGATGGAAGAAAGAGGCAGGCCACTTCAGATGGGTAGGTGGCAGGTTTAATAAGCAAGGGGACTTACGTACACAGCTTGGCTTGGGTGGCTGCAAGACAGTGAATCTTCATACCCACCTGTCAGAATCTTAAAAGTTTATATGGAGGCCTTAATGGGGTTCAGTCACCATACTGTCCAGATGGTCTCAGCACCACATTGCTCTCTCAAGGCTGTGTCCTTGAAAACAGCTCTTAGTGCAGGAACAGTGGGCAAAATGTACATTCCAAGGACCGGGAAGAGGTGAGGAGCTTCCTATTGCCCAGGTCAACTAGCAGTCACGTCCTCTAGATGACCTCCTTCAAGAGTGTACCCTCTCCAAGTTTGTATGTAACAATCCTTACCCCCATGGTGATGATATTAGGAGGTGGGGACTTGGAGAGGTGCTTAGGTCATGAGGGTGGAATCCTCAGGAATGGAATTAATGCCCTTATAAAAGAGACTCCAGAAACCTAACTCGTCTTCTTCTGCCATGTGAGGATACAATGAGAAGTCGGCAGTCTACAACCAGAAGAGGGTCCTCACCAGAACCCAACCATGCTGGCACCTTGATCTTGGACTTCCAGCCACCAGAACTGTGAGCAATAAATTTCTGCTGATTATAAGCCTTCCAGTCTTGGTATTTTGTTATAACAGCCTGAACTGACTAAGACAGCCTTCATGCTAGAATGTAAAATTGTTCATTTGGTATAGAAGTGGTTAAATGCACAACACATACTGGGAGCTGACTATAGGTTCAAATTCCAGCTCTGACTTGGTGTGTGATCTTGGTCAAACTACTAAACCTCTCTGTGCTTCTGTTTCCTCATTTTTAAAATGGAGGTAATGTTAGTACTTATCTGAAAGGGTTATCGTAAGGATTAATGAGTTAATATATGTCATGTATTAGGCCATCAAGGAATATTATTTATATATATATATATTTTATTTACCGTATATATAGAGAGGTGGAGGGAAGACTAGAAGGAATTATATTAAAATGCTCACAGCAACTATGCTGAGCTTTTTAGGTAAGCGTGATTTTCCTTTTCTTTTCTCCATTCTCCATGAGGTGGTTCTAATATCTCTATAACTTACCAAGCATAATAATAGTCAAATCTCCAGTGCAACGCAAAACCAAGCATTTTCATCAAGGGATATGAGAAACCATCATGAGCATTGGGGTAGGAGGTGGGGTTGGAAAGAAGGCAAGTATACCAAGGAATCTTTGCAAATGTAAAATCTTATATTCCAATATAAAATATGAATATAAGATTCATAACATTCACTTATATAACACCTGTATGCCCAAGCTTATCCAGCTGCTCCCAGACCACAAGAGCATATGAAGGTTGGGAAGAGCTGCTCCGAGGCCAACTCCCTTCACCTTTCTATCTCTCATGGGAGGCTATTGTGAGGCCATTTCTCATCACTTCCTGGGTTCTGATGAGGTATGGGGCTTTCTGCCATGCCCTCCTCAGACTAGAGCTGCAGAATATAAAACTGCTTGGCTACAGTCTAGAATCAGCTTCTCAGGGACAGGGTACCCCACAACTCACACTGTATCCATCAAGTCCCTTTATTTTCAGGGTTATCCTTTTTGGAGTGTGGGACAAGGATCACGGGGAGCTGGCACCTTTGCATTATTCTTCTTTGCAGCATGTATACACTGTCTAAATCGAAAAGAGGCTCATTGTAGCTTTACCAGTCAGGTCACTCAGGTTTTGGCCTTAGCCTTGCCTTATCTTGTAAGACGCATTTGTGAACAAGACAGATAAAGTTCCTTCTCTCATGGAGTTTACATTCTATTGGGGTGACAGACCACAAATTAAGTGGACAGGCACAATAATTAAGTGAACTCCATATTATACAATAGAGGATGATGTGGATTATGGAAAGCAGAAAAAGTAAAAGGTTAAAGGGATCAGCATTTTAAGGTAGGGAGGGAGATAGCCATATTGAATAGTCAACAAGGTACCCCTAATTGAGAACATTAGATGTGAGCAAAGACTTGGAAGGGTCGAGGGTGTTAATCAAAAATCCTGTTTTAAGACTTGGCTTTTCATCAAGGGATATGGGGAACCATTGCAGAGTTTGTGTTTTTAACCTATTTGTTGTAAAATAAAAGATACAGAAAACAAATGTACAGCTTATTATTACAAATTATTATGAGACCTATACCCTTTTAACCACCTTCCAAGTCAGCAAGGAAATATGTCAGTCTCCTCAGAAGCCCTTTCATGGGCTCTGTCTCAATCAGAGTCCCCTGCCTCTGTCCAAATGTAACCACCATCCTGACTTTTCTATGAATCATTCATTTGGTTTCTCTGTGTTTTATCACCCAAGTTTGTATCTCATCTCTAGTCGCTAATAGTTTAATCTTAATACGTCCTTTAAGTCTCTGTTAACCCGCAAGTCCCCTCCATCCCTTTCTTTCCCTTATAGTTTGTTTGTTGAAGTACTTGGTCAGTTTGACCTACAGTTTTTCTTGTGCTGGATTTTGTTAATCGTTGCATGGCTTTGAGCAGAGAAGTGACATGATCTGACTTACATTTTGTAAGGATCACACTGCCTATTGTTTGAGATTGTAGGAGGACAAGGATAAAAGCAACGAGAACTCTTGGAAGCTACTGCAGAAGTTCATGAGACATGATATGGTTTAAACCATCATGAGAGAGGTGAAAGAGTCAAGAGGTAGTTGGATTCAGGTTATATTTTGAAGGTACAGTAGCCAACAGGATTTCCTTATAATGGGACATGGAGTGTGAAAGAAAGAGAGGAATCAAGAATGACTCAAAATATTTTTTTAAACTGCTTTAGTAAGATATAACTTACATACTACACTAAATAATTTACCCATCTGGAGTGTAAAGTTCAGTGCTTGTTAGCATATTTCAAGAGCTGTGCAACCATCACCACAATCTAATTTTAGAACATTTCCATCAAAGAGAAACCCTGAACGCATTAGTAGTCATACCCTGTTCCTGCCGAACCCTCATCCTTCCAGATCCTGGCAACCAATGCTTTTTTTGTTGTTTTTAAATGCCTCTATCGTTTGCCTATTCTAGATATTTCATATGAACAGAATCATACAAAATGTGGTTTTTGTGAATGGCTTCTTTCACTTAGCATAATGTTTTCCAGGGTCACCCAAGTTGTGAATGTATCAGTACTTCATTCCTTTTTATTGTCAACTCATATTTTATTGTATGGATATGCCATATATTGCATATCCATTAATCAGTTGATTGACTTTCAGGTTGTTTTCGTTTATGGCTATGAAAAATGCTGATATGAGCATTTGTGTACAAGTTTTTGTACGAACATATGTTTTTGATTCTCCTGGGTATAGATCTAGGAGTTTCATATGATAGCCTCATATGGAAACTCTATGTTTAACCTATTGAGGAACCACTGGGTGGTTTTCCAAAGTGGCTGCAACACTTTACATTCCCACCAGCAATGTATGAAGGTTCCAATTTCTCTACATCCTCACCAACACTTGTTACAATTATAGCTATCCTGTGGATGTGAGCCACATCTCATTGCAATTTTTATTTGAATTTCCCTAATGACTAATGATGTTGAAAATCTTTTCATGTGCTTATTGGCATTTGTGTGTCTTCTTTGGAAAAATGTCTATTCACACTCTGTTCATTTCTTAATTGGGTTGTCTTTTTATTGTTGAGTTGTAAGAATTATTTATATATTCAGATGCATGTCCCTTTGGAAAAATGTCTATTCACACTCTGGGGCTTCCCTGGTGGCGCAGCGGTTGAGAGTCCACCTGCCGATGCAGGGGACGCGGGTTCGTGCCCCGGTCCGGGAAGATCCCACATGCCGCGGAGCGGCTGGGCCCGTGAGCCATGGCCTCTGGGCCTGCACGTCCGGAGCCTGTGCTCCGCAACGGGAGAGGCCGCGACAGTGAGAGGCCCGCATACCGCAAAAAACAAAAAACAAAAACAAAAAAAAATTCATTTCACGCTCTGTTCATTTCTTAATTGGGTTGTCTTTTTATTGTTGAGTTGTAAGAGTTATTTATATATTCAGATGCATGTCCCTTGGTAGCTTTATGTTTTGTAAATATTTTCTCTCCATCTACAGGTTGTCTTTTCACTTACTTGGCAGTGTCCTTTGAAGCACAAAAGTTTTTATTCTGATGAAGTCCAATTCATCTATTTTTTGTTGTTGTTGCTTGTACTTTTGGTGGTATTTCTACGAAACTATCATTTAACCCGAGGTCATGAAGATTTACTCTTATATTTTATCTAGTTTTATAGTTTTAAAGGTGTATAGTTTAGACCTCTTATATTTAGTTCTATCATCCATTTTGAGTTGATTTTTGTGTATGGTGGGAAGTAGGAATCATTTGGACCATTCAATTTTCTATCTTTTGCAGGTGGATATCCAGTTGTTCTAGGACTATTTGTTGAAAAGCCTATTCTTTCTTCACTGATTTTGTTGCCCTTGTTGAAAATCAATTGACCATAATGTGAGTCGATCTCTCGACTCTAAGTTGTATTCCATTGATTTCTATGTCTATCTTTATGCCAGTACCACTCTGTCTTGACTACTGTAGCTTTGTAGTAAGTTTTGAAATTAGACAGGGTGAATTCTTCAACTTTGTTCTTTTTTGGCATTTTTTGTTTGTTTGTTTTGTTTTGTTTTGCCACACTGTGTGGCAAGTGGGATCTTACTTCCCTGATGAGGGATCGAACCCATGCCCCCTGCAATGGAAGTGCAGAGTCTTAACCACTGGACCACCAAGGAAGTCTCAACTTTGTTCTTCTTTTTTAAGATTGTCCTAGCTATCCTGGATCTCTTGTGCTTCCATACGGATTCTAAGACCAGCTTGTCTATTTCTGCAAAGAAGACAGCTAAATTTTTGATAGGGATTGCATTGAATCTGTAGATCAATGTGAGTAGTATTGCCATCTTAGCATATTAAATTTTAAAGTTCATCAATACAGAATGTCTTTTCATATAAAAAAATTTCTTTCCACAATGTTTTATAGTTTTCAGAATAAAGTCTTGAACTTCTTTTGTTAAATTTATTTCTAGGTATTTTCTTCTTTTTGATGCTATCATAAATGGAATTTCTTTTTCTTTTCCTTTTTTTAAATGAAATAAATGTGCATAGACTGTCAAAGGCCTGATGATTCAGAGTTGCAGTTGTAAATGGGATTATTAATTTCATTTTTGGATTGTTCACTGTTAGTGTATAACAATGCAAATGAACTTTGTATATTGAGCTTGTATATCCTGCCACATTGTTAAATCTGTTTATTAATTCTAATAGTTTTTGGTGGATTCTTGAGGATTTTCTATGTGCTGGATCATGTAATCTGCAAATAGAAATATTTTTACTTCTTCCTTTCCAATATGGGTACCTTTAATTTCTTTTTCTTGACTAACTGCCTTGGCTAGAACCTCCAGTACAATGTTGAATAGAAGTCACAAGAGCAGATATCCTTGTCTTGTTCTTGATCTTAGGGAGAAAGCATCAGTCATTTTCCATTAAGTATGATGTTAGCTGTGGGTTTTTCATAGGTATTCTTTGTCTAGTTGAAGAAAATTCCTAGTTTGTTGAGTGTTTTTAATCATGAAGCAGTGTTGGATCTTGTCAAATGCTTTTTCTGAATTTATTGAGTTGGTAGGTATTTTTGTCCTTTATTCTATTAATACATTGATATTTGGATGTTAAACAAACCTGTGGTCCTGAGATAAATGTCACTTGAGCATGGTTTTATATGTTACTGGGTTCAGTTCTAATATTAACCTGGAGATTTTTGTGCCAAGTTTTTTGTTTTTTTTCCTTTTGAAGTTTTGTCTGGTTTTATTATCGGGGTGATACTGTCCTCATGGAATGAGTTGGAAAGTGTTCCTTCCTCTTCTATTTTTTGGAAGAGTTTAAATGTTTGGTAGAATTCACCTATGAAGCAAAGTGAATAGGCTTATTCAAATTTTCTATTTCTTCTCCACTCAGTTTCATTAGCTTATGTCTTTCTAGGATTTTTTTTTCCATTTTATCTAAGTGATCTAATTGGTTGACATATGGTTGCTTATGGTAATCTCTTACAATCCTTTTTCCCCTATAAGGTCAGTAGTAGTATCTCCTCTTTCATTCCTGATTTTAATAATTTGAGTCTTATCTCATTTTTTTTCCTGGTCAGTGAAGTTAGAGGTTTATCAATTTTGTTGATCTTTTCAAAGAAACAACTTTTGGTTTTGTTGATTTCTCTATCGCTTTTCTAGTCTCCATTTTATTTGCTCACACTTTAATCTTTATTGTTTCTTTTCTTCTGTTTGTTTAAATTTAGTTTTCTCTTCTTTTCCTAGTTTTTTTCAGGTAGAGTTTATTGGTTTGAGATTTTTCTTTTTCTTTTTAATATTGACATTTGCAACTATACATTTCCCTCTAAGTGTTTCTTTAGTTGAATCCCATGAGTTTTATGATGCGTTTCATTTCCACTCCTCTCAAAGTATTTTCTAATTTTCTTTGTAAGTTTTCTTTGATCTATTGTTTATTTAAGAGAATGCTGCTTTACTGCCACATATTTGTGAATTTCTCAAATTTTCCCTGGTTGTTTATTTCTAAAGTCATTGCAGTGTGGATAGAGAACATACATTGTATAATTTTAATTCTTTTGAATTTATTGAGACTTGTTTTATGGTCTCAGACATGGTCTATCCTGAAGAATGCTTCATGTACACTTGAGGAGTATGTGTTTTCTGCTGTCATTGGATGAAGTATTCTACATATGTCTGTTAGAACTAGTTGGTTTTATTGTTTTTCAACTCTTCTATTTCTTTGTTGATCTTCTGTCTACTTGTTCTGTTACTGAAGTGGGGCATTAGATTTTTTCAGCTGTTATTGTTGAATTGTTTATTTCTCCTTTCAGTTTTGTCTGGTTTTGCTTCATGTATTTTGGGACTCTGTTGTTAGGTACACACATGATTACAATAGATTCTTACATGACACAATCTATCTTCTTGATAGACTGACAATTTTATTATTATTGACAATTTTATCATGATAAGATGTCCTTTTTTCCCCCTCTAGTAGCAATTCTTGTCTTAATGTCCATTTTGTCTGATATTAGTATAGCCACTCCAGCTCTCTTTTTTTTTTTTTTTTTTTTTTTTTTTTTTTTTTTTTTTGTGGTATGCGCGCCTTCCTCTGTTGTGGCCTCACCCGTTGCGGAGCACAGGCTCCGGGCGCGCAGGCCCAGCGGCCATGGCTCACGGGCCCAGCCGCTCCGCGGCATGTGGGATCCTCCCAGACCGGGGCGCGAACCCGGTTCCCCTGCATCGGCAGGCGGACGCGCAACCACTGCGCCACCAGGGAAGCCCCCAGCTCTCTTTTGTTTACTGTTTGCATGGTGCATCTTTTTAATCTTTTTACTTTTAATCTATTTGTGTCTTTGAATCTAAAGTGGATCTTTTACAGACAGCATACAGTCATATCATTTTAAATGTATTCTGCAATATCTGCCTATTGATTGGAGTGTTTAATCCATTTACATTTAGTGCAATTTTGCTATTTTTGTGTCATTTGTGTCATTTTGCTATTTTTTTAATATTTCATATGCCTATTTGTTCTTCTGTTCTCAATTACCACCTTCTTTTGTGTTAAATAAATTTTTACTAGTGTATTATTTTAATTCCCGTGTTTTTTTTTACTACATATATTTTTCCAGTTATTTTCTTAGTGGTTGCCCTGAGAATTAAAATTAGAATCTTAATATAATTCAGTAGTAGAGCTTCAAAATACATTCAGAAAAAAAAATGATAGAATTAAGAGGATAAATAGACAAATATACAATTATATTTGGGGACTTTAACATTCCCTCATAGCAATTAATTGAATAAGTAGACAAGAACCAGCAAAGATATTGAAGAGTTGGACAACAAATTGACATGATGAACATTTCTAGAACATTCCTCCAAATAGTAGCAGAATATACATATTTTTCAGGTGTACCTAGGATATTCACCAAGACAGTCCATATTCTAGATAATAAAACAAATCTCAGCAAATGTAAAGGGATTGAGATTACATAAAATATGTTCTCCACCATAGAGAATTATATTAGAAATAAATAACAGATGATATTTGGAAAATACCCTAATATTTAGAAATTAAATTACATACTTCTTAAAAAACTCATGGGTTAAATTAAAATAATCATAAGAGAAATCAGAATATATTTTGAATGGAACAAAAATTTTTAAACAATATATCAAAATCTGTGATATGCAGCTATCAGTGCAAATTTCAGTGGGAAATTTATAGCATCAAATGCTCATTCTAGGGGAAAAAAAAGGTTTCAAAACAATATTCCAGGCTATACATTAAGTAACGAGAAAAAGAGTAAATCAACCCAAAGCATGTAGAAGGAAAGAAAGAATAAAGATAAAAGCATAAATCAATGAAATAGAAAACAGGAAAACAATAGAGAAAATCAATGAAACCAAAAACTTGTTCTTTCAAAATATCAGTAAAATAAATAAACCTCCAGTCTGACTGAGAGAGAACATATTAAGGGTGAAAGAGAGGCTATCACAACATATCCTATAAACATTAAGAGGATAATAATATTATGACCTTGATGCCAATAAATTTGATAAGTTAGGTGAAATGCATAAATTACTCAAAAGATACAAACTTCCATAGATTACTTAAGAAGAAATGTATAATCTGTATAGGGGTATATCTATTAAGGAATCAGAATTCATTGTTAAAAACCTTTCCCAAAGAAACTCTAAGATCAGATGGTTTTATTGGTAAAATCTCCTAAACTCCTAAGGAAGAAATAAAACCAATTATTCATAAACACTTTCAAAAAATAGGAGAGAAATGATCATGTCTGAAGTCATTTATTAAGGTCAGAATTACCGTGATAACCAAAACCAGAAAAATATTATAAGAAAAGAAAATTAAAGACCAAGGCAACATAAAATCCTCAGGAAAATTTTAGCAAATCAAATCCAGAATATATAAAAAGATAATACATTATGATCAAATTGGGTTTATCCCAGGTATGTAAGGTTGGCTCAATATTCTTTTTTAAAAATCAATGAATCAATCAATTAATAACCTGAAAATGAAAAACCATGTGATCATACTAATAGACATAGAAAAATGATTTAATAAAATTATTTTTAAAAAGCTCAGCAAACTAAGAATAGAAGGAAATTTCCTCAGCTTGATAAAAGGTATCTACTAAATACTCCCAGACAACTTAATTTTGAATGACTAAGAGTTTCTGTAAAATTGGTTTCATTTCTTCCTTAAATGTTAGGTAAATTTCAACAGCAAAACCAAGTAAGCATGGAGGGTTTTTGTGTGTGTAGAAAGATTTTTAATAATTATTTCAAAAAAATTAATAGATATAGGAATATGGCAAAAATATTTACTCTCACTTCTTCTAGCTAACATTTTACTGGAGGTCCAAAACACTGAAAAAGATATAAATGATATGCAGATTGGAAAGAAAGAAAGCGATCTTTATTTGCAGACAACATAATTATGTGTGTAAAAAATCCCAAAGAATCTACAAAAAAGCCAGTAAGACTAACAACTGAGTTTAACAAGGTCAAAAGATGCAAGGTCAACATATAAAAATCAACTTTATTTTTGTGTACTAGCAAAAACAAATGAAAATTGAAATTAAAGCATGATACAATTTATGGTAACATCAAAAAGCATGAAATATTTAGCGATATATCAAACAAAATACATGCAAAATTTACATGCTGCAAATTACAAAACATTTCTGAGAAAAATTAAACACAATCCCAAATAAAGGCAGAGCTGTACCATGTTCATGGATCAGAAGATTTATTATTATTACAATATCAGTTCCTTTTAATTTGACCTATAGATTCAATGTAATCTCAATCAGAATTCCAGGAGGCTATTTTTTATACAAAATGTCAATCTGATTCTAAATTGTATAATAAGTAGTAAAGGATCTAGAATTACTGAAACAATTTTAGAATAAAGAACCAAATTGGAGGACTTACATTACCTAATTTCAAGAATTACTATTAAGCTATAGTAATTAAAATAATTTCTTCTGGGCATAAAGATAAACATATGGAAAAAAGAACAGAAATAGACATATATCTATGGAAAATTAATTTTTGACAAAGATACCAAAGTAATTTGTAAGGAAAGAATAGCCTTTTCAGTCAATGGTGCAGAAACTATTGGACCTCCATATGCAAAAACATTGAATTTCTACTCTTATTTTATCATTTATAAAAAATTAATTTTGAGTGGATCAGAGACATAAATATCAGAGTTATAATGATAAAAATTTTTAGAAGAAAATGTAAGAGATTTTTGTGATTCTGAGTTACACAAAGATTTCTTAGATATGACACATAAAACAAAAACTATAAAAAAATTGATAAATTCTTTATAATCAAAATTAAAAGCTTCGGGCTTCCCTGGTGGTGCAGTGGTTAAGAATCCACCTGCCAATGCAGGGGACATGGGTTCGAGCCCTGGTCTGGGGAGATCCCACAAGCCACAGAGCAGCAAAGCCCGTGTGCCACAACTACTGAGCCTGAACTCTAGAACCCCGAGCCACAACTACTGAGCCCATGCATCTAGAGCCTGTGCTCTGCAACAAGGGAAGCCACTGAAATGAGAAGCCCATGCACCACAACGAAGAGTAACCCCTGCTCACTGCAACTAGAGAAAGCCCGCGTACAGCAGCGAAGACCAAATGCAGCCAAAAATAAATTAATAAAATAAATAAATTTATAAAAAGAAAAAATTAAAAGTTTTTCTCTTTGAAAGAGAATGCTAATAAAAATGCAAGTCATCGACTGGAAGGAATATTTGCAAAGACCTGCAAATGTAAATGTTTGTGTAGGCTTTCTTCATAATTGCCGCAAACAGGAAACAATCCAAATGTCTATTTACTGGTTAATGGATAAACAAATTTTGGTACATCTGCACACTTAAACCCTACTCAGCAATGTAAAGGAACAAGCTAATGATACTTGCAGCAAAACAGATAAATCTCAAAAGCATTGTGCAAAGAGAAACACACTGTACACATAAGGTTGTAGGACTGTAGGAATCCATTTATATGACATTCTGGAAAAGGCAAAAATATAGGGACAAATATCAGAATAGTGGTCACTAAGGGTGAGGATGGGGAGAAGGGGTTGAATGTGAAGGGACACAAAAGACCTTTAGAAGTAATGGATATGTAATGTATTTTAGATTGTGATGGTGGCTACGTGACTATTTACATTTGTCAAAACTCATGGAAATGTGTACTTTAAAGGGTGAATTTTACAGTATGTAAATTATATTCCAATATACCTGAGCAAAGGAAAAATAAAGAGAATGGTAAGAGAGGAATTGTAGACATCAAAAGAAGAGACAAGTCTCTCAAGGAGTTTTGCTGAAAATGAGAGCATGAAATGGGACATTTGCTGGCAGGGGAAGTAAAATCACTGTGAAGTGAAGCTTTTAAATTTTATCTTGCAACTATTTTTTGATGATGGAAGCAAGAGCAGTGAGTTTGTTCATTGATGAGAATAGTCCAATAATGAGAGAAGAGAATTAATGGAACAGTGTCCCTGAATTTGTGCACACAGTTGGAGGTACTGGCTTCAGAATGCAGCATGGATGATATTCTCTATAACAGGAGGGAGGGCACAATATATGGGTCTAGATGCCAGCAGCTGGTAGATGCTGTGGTGGGCATCTGGACGTTTTCTTCTGATTGCTTTTGTTTTCTCCATGAAGTAGAAAGCAAGGTCAACAGCTGAGAGATTTTTCACTCTTAATGACTACTAGCTCACCTGAACCCAGCTACTTCTCCTCATCTTGACTAGACTACAAGCAGGAATGGACCATGTCTTGCATTTGACTGTATCACCAAATGACACTCCAAGTGCAGCCAATAGACCAGGTAATTGGACCACACAATGCCAAGCAATTCCACTTTTCTGTTGTTCAGTTTTTTAACTGAACTGACCAGAAACTTTGGGGCCAGATATTCCCAGCTGGAGTTTATCTCCAGCTTCAATTTTGTAGCTCTTGTCTTTCTTTCTTCCCTCTTCTTTATTTGGGTATCATTTGTTCAACTAAATGGGGCATGGACTATCAACAGAAGTTCAACCCATGGCTTTTGAACCTACCTATCCTGCATCCTGTCTCTCTGGATGGCATTTATTACACTAATGCCTTTCTCAGTACCTCAATATCTAAATTAAACTTGATTTCCCTCTCCCCTAAAATCCTGTTTTTTCTCTTTATCCAGTATCCCCATCTCAGTAAGTGCCACAATCATTGGAATTTTCTTTGTTTCCTCCCTTTATCTCCACCCCCTGTTGCTTCCATCTTCAGGCTATCAGGAAGTCCTCTTTGTCCTTTCTTCAAGACATCTCAAGGGACTGACTCCTTTTCATCTCTATTTCCCATTACCTTAATCAAGACCATGACCACCATCTATTACTTGGATTACTGCAATGGCTTCCTTAATTATCTCTCTGCTTAAGCTCCCTGAATGCATGGAATCTATTATTCATCATGGCATACAAAATTCTATCTGACCTGAATCTTGCCTATTTCTCAAACCTCATGTCATACACTCTCCCCTTGCTTACTCTTGTCTGGCTGCACTGATCTCCTTTCATTTCTTTGAACATCACACACTCTTTCTGCTCTTTCTGGCTCCGAGTATTTTCTCTGGCCCTTTGTGTGGAATGCTCCTTGGTCTGCTCCTTAAATGGCTGGCTCTTTCTCATCTTTTAAGATCCCTGCATAGTTGCCACCTCCACAGAAACGTCTTCCCTGGCTACTTTATTTAAGAGGCATTCCCTAACCCAATTCTCATTGTGTTAATAATATTCTAATCTCTTGTGTTTTGCTCCTGTTCCTACAATCTTTTTTAGTTTATTTCTCCACTAGACTGAATATACAAATGGACAATAGCCACACCATCCTAAAAATAGAACTTTGACTCACAACCTGCAGCAAGCTGCCCAGTAAACCAACCCCCTTATCTACAATAAACAACCCAGGAAACCAGCCTGCTTTAAGTTAGACTGCAGGAAGCCAGATTGCTACTTCCAATGACAATCCAGGGAGCTAAACAATATTTCTGTGACAATGGGCCCCAAATGCTGATTGATTAATAACTGACAGCTTCTCTAATTTTTTTTTTTTTTTTTGGCTGTATTTGGTCTTCGTTGCTGCACACAGGCTTTCTCTAGTTGCGGCGAGAGTGGGATGCTCTTCGTTGCAGAGTGCGGGCTTCTTATTGTGGTGGCTTCTCTTGTTGTGGAGCACAGGCTCTAGGAGCATGGGCTTCAGTAGCTGCAGCACGCGGGCTCAGTAGTTGTGGCTCGCGGGCTCTAGAGTGCAGGTTCAGTAGTGTGGTGCACAGCCTTAGTTGCTCTGTGACACGTGGATCTTCCAGGACCAGGGCTTGAACCTGTGTCCCCTGCATTGGCAGGCAGATTTTTAACCACTGTGCCACCAGGGAAGTCCCAGCTTCTCTAATTTTTAAGTCCCTTCTAACTTAGGACTAATCAAAGGAAGCCAAATATGCACCCCTAACCAATTATATAGGAAGCCCTGCTTCTAGTTTGTGTGCCTATAGCTTCCCCATGCTAACAGCCTCCAATCAGGCCATACATGAAGTCTTCCTTTCTTTCCACTCTAAAGCTTTCCCACATCCCTACCAGGCTTTGAGTTTCTGCCAAAATGCAGCTGACTCTCTTGCTCTAGCAAGCTCAGGATAAATAGCCTTTACTTTTTTCATTTGGTTGATCTTTGTTTATTTCCATAAGACTCTAAAGAGAAATGGACCATGCCTTGCTTACGATTGTATCACCAAGGCAACAAATAAGTGAATGAATGAATGGAAAACTAAAATCATTAGTTGGGTAGTCAATCTTTCCGCATTCTGGCTTCAAACTTATTCCTTGCTATAGCCACTCTTACATCATCCAAGCTCACTTTCTCAACCAAATCACATACTTTCTTTTCTATAATACAACTGAAGTTTCTTCTTCTCCATGAAACCTTATTTTGATTACCTGAGCCCTTACTTACTCTCCCTTCTCTGAATTCATACAGCACACACTACCCCATTTGGTTTTTAATTTCTTTCAGTTCATAAGGGGTCTACTCTTCTGGGATTGATAGCTGAATATTTTGGTACTATTCATGATGTCTAGCACAAGCTATGATACAAAAAATAATGATAATAAAAACAGATTACTCTTGTAACAATGCTGAGGAAGATAGACTGCTACTATTCTCATTTTACATATGAGGAAACTGAGGCACAGAGAGACCAATTCTCTTGCCTAAAGTAATAAATTAGTAAAAAGTAGAGCTGAGGTTTGAATTCAGTTCTGCCCAACTTATATTGTATATATGTCAAGCTACAGACTATATGAACTACTTTTCATATACTGTGCACATATGAGGTCCTCAATAAATGTTTCTGAAATTAATGAAATAACCAAATTCAAAAGTTTCATAAACAAAATGGAAAAGTGAACAGAACTCTTCAGGATGGTTCCAAAAAGTTCAATGGAGCAAGGGACATGGTGACTAGATGAGATAAAGTACTGACTCCAAATTCTTCATTCTAACCCTAAGCCTCCTGCTGTGATTCTAAGGCAAGTCCTTTCTTCTCCAGGTTTCTTCACCCATCTCATGCTATGTTGGTACTTCCACCTGCCTTGAGGCTGTTTCCCAAGATGGAATCAAACAGTGGCTGTAGGATATTTGGTGATAGCGTTAACAGTTCTCTCCTTGGTGAGCATATTAAAATCAATTCAACTATCCTTTCTGAGGAATGGAGCTGGGTGCTAAGGAGAATGCCATCACCAAGCAGGCTCTGTGCATGCCCTTTAACAGTTTGTGATAAGGAAACATGGAATTCAATTCAATGAAGACACAGAAAGGAAACATGGAACTCAATTCAATGAAGACACAGACCTTCCCCCACCTGCTGCATCAAAGTTGGAATTAATCACTATTTCATGTAATATAGGTTCCTATATAATTTTGAATGTACATTGAGTAAAAGGATGGGAAAGATCTTTTTGGCTGGCTAAACATGAGGTGTTCTAATACTATTGTACCTGCAAAGTTGTCAAGAACTTATTTCAGAGAAGATTTGAAAGTGTTTGCAAAGTCGTGTTGTATTAAACAGATATAAATGTAGTCTTTGTTTAGGAATGTTTCTTTGAAGGGGTCTGGGTAACATTATACCTGTCCTGGAAGCATGGAAAATTGTAATATGTGGTAACTATAATCAACGGAATCTGTGAGATTACCAAAGCACCTGGTACAAGGAAATTCTCCAGGGACAGCCAACTCTGGACAATGCCCCTCACTCTCTCAGCCTTAATGTGTCAGCAGCAGGCCTTGCTTTATATGACGTTCTGAAGGAAATGGATGGATGTGTCATCATTGAATCACTGAGAACTATAGCCTCAGCATGATCTCAACTATGAAAATACAGGTAAATATATAACATAGATAACCTATACAGGTATTTGCATGCATTCACACCAAATTGTTAAGGAAAAAACCCCCAGAATTCTGGCACATGTAATTCATATATATATATATATATATATATATATAAAGAATATATTCTTTTTCAGATTCTTTTCCATTATAGGTTATTATAATATATTGAATATAGTTCCCTGTTCTATACAGTAAATCCTTATTGTTTATCTATTGTATATATAGTGGTGGGTATCTATTAATCCCATACTGGGTACATGTAGTTTTAGTTTTCCTTCTTCAGACTTTTCTGTATTTTTTGAATTTTCTATAATGAGCATGAATTACTTTTAACGTTAGAAAAAAAATTGTTTACTATATTTAAATGTATTGTCACAGAAAGGGCAATTTCCTTCTAGGAGTAACTCCTGAGAAATATTCTCTTAACTCATAAAGTTTTTATAACTGGTAGATTAAATATACTGGGTATGTAAGAGACACCCAATATATTTGTTTCATTTAATACCTGACCAATAGCTCCTAGTTTAAGGCATATTGAAAAGCTGACAGTAGTTATTTATTAAAAAGGAGTAGAAAGTTACCACTTATGATTGAAAAATGTTGTCACAGAGTTTGGCAGTGCAGAACAATCCCTCCTATGTGTATATTGCTTTCTCTGTACCTGTGTATGGTTGACAGTCTCACTCTCTGTCTCTGTTTCTCTCTCTCTCTCTCTGTCTCTCTTGCAGCCCTGCAGTTGGAGGTAAGGAGGAGCCAGGAAGGACCTGAAACTCCTCTGCACACATTTCAGTAATAGCCCATGTGGGAGAGCAGATACAGGGCTGATTGCTTAACTAAAAGTACCCTACCCAGAAGCTGTTAGAAACTGTCAGATCTTGAGGGGATATCATTGGGAAGGGCTTAAGCTGGCCTGAAGTCCCAAAGTTTTATCCCATTGTTATTACATACCAAAAGATGTGTTAGCAAAAAGAATTTTAATCAATGTCTCGTATAAGGTCAGGATTAGCCTAAGTGACAGTTACTGATGGTAAAAGGCAGCAAGAAAAACACCAATTATAATTAAAATAGTCATTGAAACTTAGATTTTAAAACTTAGATTTTAAAAACTTAGATTTTAAAAATAAACTTAGAAACTATCCAGCCCAAATCTTTTATTTAGAGATGAATAAATGTCAAAGAAAGCCCAAACAAGTTATATTTTAGCTGAAGTTACACAACTGATTTTTGCAGAGCTGGCTCTGTACTGAGATTTTGAATATTCTGGTCTTTTAGCCACTTAGCACTGCCTCGTATCCTCAAATTAATATTTCTTATAAAAAGGTTGTCATCACAAGGATAATTTTTAATGATTTTTTCTGTTGACATTTATTTAAAGTCAATAATTGCTGTTTAAATTTAAAAAATATATAATCTGTGGGGGAAAAAAACACAATGGAAAATAAATGGTTATAATCTGAATTTCACTTAATGAATATTCCCTGTATTGTTTAGGTCATAAGAGCCCCCAAGGACCAAGGTACTCAATGTCATCTAAGAGCAGAACAATCAATTTATCAAGTTTTGTTTCTATTGATTCATGAATAACCCACTTGAAATTCAAATTTACAAACTGTTAACCTCATCTTCACAAACACGTTTGACACTGGAGTTTAGGGTTTGGGAAAAAGAGTGACTGTTTTATTTGGCAGGAGATTAAGAGAGTTGCAGAGAAGAGATTTGTTGTTTTCTCTGGCAGAAATTTAAGAGAGAGAGTCCTTTTCCAGAGTTCAATGGCAATGAATGGAATTATTTCCTAAGCTTTAGGGCCTCATCTGAGGGAAAGTCTGAGTTCTTAAAAGTTTTACTTTTCTGAGCTTAATACTGATATAACTGTCCATTGGGCAAACTGGGGAAAGAAATGGAGTAGCAGAGTGTGTGTGTGTGTGTGTGTGTGTGTGTGTGTGTGTATTGTAGGGGTAGGGGTATGGGTAGTGGCTTCAGTTTCATTGCCTTCTCCTGTCAGCCACACCTCTTTTCTTTGGCATTACTGTGGTCACATGCCAAACCAGGTTTGGCAATTTTTCTTTTATTTTTTTTGGTGGAGTGGGAACAGAAAGAGTCATTTCCTGTTGGTTTGGCCCTGAAAACAGTCCTGGTAGAAGCCTGGTACAGTTCTTAGAATCCTGGGCTCTAAAACACCTACTTAACGCCTTTGCCATGCTCTTGTGGTTACTGATTAGGTTTGGAAGAGTGAAGCAGTGGAGGAAGAAGAACCTGATGGGAGTATCCTTGGCTACCTGGCTAGTCTCACACCTCTTGGTCAGAGAAAGTGCCCGCGTTCTCTGGCACCCAGTGGTATGTTGGGTTGCCAATGTTAAAAAATGCCTTCACCTTTCTAGTTGTTTGGACTCAAGGGTATTCCCAGAACATCTTATGATGAGGAAAATAAAAATAGTCACCACTGTAACCAGTATAGGAAAAAAAAAAAAATCTCCTTCCTTACCAACGAATGAGAAGTTTATGTGCAGTTTTCCTAGCTTTAGAGTACTTTCCATATTTCTCTTCCTAGCTACTGGAGCACAGAAGTCTAATTCTGTCAGTAATATATGAAGTTAAACCCCATAGTGGGGGTTTCCAGGGGACTAGGACATTCTTAGAAATCAAATCCAAGAATCATAGAATATTAGTCTTGAGAGGGACCCAGCAGCTGATTAACTCTAATGGGAAAAAACCAAACTGAGGCTGGTGGAGGTCAATGGCCCACTTAAGGTCACGTGATTTTTTTTAAGGCAAACCAAGACTTCAGCTGAACTCTCCACACTTCTGGTTTGGTGCTCTAATAACCACAACGTATAGTTTTGGGGAAAATACTAATACCACTTATGTAAAAACTCAGATATTTTGCTGAAACTTCCGGGTTGACCAGAACCCTGTACTGCTGCCCTGACTTGTTTGTTAGTCAATAAACTGGAAGCATAGATGCAGATCAGGGCAAGTCAGGTGAACCAGTTTAACCTGAAGACATTAAAAAATCATTCTGCAGAAGTAGAGAAAAATCAAATGATTAAGCCTCCACCACAAGTTCTAACACGTCATGTTTATCTGTGTTTTCCCTTGTTGAAATGTTCTATCATCTAAGACAGGTCTCTCTTGGTTGGAGAGCTAATCAGAGCCCGTTGAGCAGTTAGCTCTTAGGAGGAGCTCATGTGGTCAGCGTCTTAGGGGCTGGGTAATGAATACCACGGAAACCTCTCCCAGCAGGCATCTCAAGAGATTATGTGTGGATAAATGCTTCATGGGAAATTATTGTTCTCTCTCAGTCTCCTAATGTGCTGGTGCAGGTGTAGACAGGGAGCAGATCTTTGGTGGCAGTGTCTCTAGCAGCTGGCATAGCAGGTTTGCAATAAACTTGTTGAAGGAGTGAATAAACCACTGATTTCACCACACTATACACATATAACAGTCAGGCAAAGAACAACAGAGGTGAGGGGACAGAGCAATTTTAAAGGAAGATGATCTCTTTTGATCCAGAATGAAGATACACTGAAAAGGGCTACTTATGGAATAAGCACTGGTTCTAGCCCCTCGTTTAGAAATTCAAGTGGGCATTGCTCCAAACCATTCCTTAGATTTCATTGATGATCACTTTGAGCCTTGGTATCTTCATCTGAAAAGTGAGATTGATACAGCACCTACATCCTGGGGTTGCTGTAAGTGAGGGAACCTATATAAACCACTAAGAATGTCTTGGGTTTGTAGTAAATACTAACTAAACATTATTATATAAACCTTCTGTCCTAGCAGCCTTGCATATAAAATAGTGAAAGGAATAGTTCCTACCTCATAGTTTTAATGAACAGATGAAGTACTGATAACAGAAGCTAATATCTGAGTGCCTCCTATAGACGAAACATTATTCAAGGCACTTTGCATTAATTATGAATCCATTATAAACAAGCTGATGAATCAGATACCTTATTATCTCCATACTGCAGATTAGAAAATTGAGGTTCAGATCGGATAAGCACCTGCTCACACGCAGCTAGTAAATAGTGGAGCCAGGATTGGAACCCAAGTAATTAATTCAAGAGCATCAACCATAGGGCTCTGCTGCTTCTCACAAATACAGGTAAAGGATTTAGCACAGTGTCTGGCATGTATTACATGCTGATTTATTATATATCAATAAATGTTGCTGAATAAACGCTGATGGATATAGCTTTTTATTATACTTAGCTGAATGAATTTTGTGCTTATTTACATTTTTAACTGTGACTATGGTAGCATTAGGAACTACTATAGCTATTGTCTCTAGTTTTGGAGAGAAAAGCACTAGCTTTGCAAAAACTCTTACTCTTGATGATCACAGTGGAATCACATCGCACATGATTTAACCCACAGGAATTCAACTACTCATGCTTGGCAAAAATATTAAAATGCTGCGTGACGTTGTAAAAGCAAATTTTGCATACATAATTTTTATTATGTACTGTAAGTTGCTGAATGCATTATACATTTATACATAAATATTAAGGTATAGAGTTGTAAGCACAAAACCAAGTACACAGTACTTTGGGGAGACTCGAAAGTATTTTCAAGGGGAATTTTGAATACCTGTGAGTTTCACCTTACATACTACCTTTGGAACCTGACTTCTGTGCAGGGTGAGGGTGCCCTTGCTCCACACAGCATGATATTGGTCATGAGTAGAAGTGAATGGAGAGTGAAGAGACCAGTAGCAACTCTTCCCACTATTAATAATAGCAAGTCATTGATAATCTTTAGTTCCCTCTGTGTACCAGGAGCCATGTTAAGCACTCAGCATGGATAACCTCATTTAATGCTCATAAAAATCCTATAAAGTAGATATAAGAGAGATCATCCGTCTTTTACAGATGAGGAGAGTGAGGCACAGAGGTAACGAAAGGTACCATTATGGAAAGCCTATTACACAGCAGGTACATACCTTATCTCTAATTTTCATCATAACCCTGCAAGGGAGGTAATTATTCTCCTTTTATAGGCAAGAAAATAAAGGCTCATGGGGTTAGGTAACCTGCCCAAGGTCGCACAGCTGGTAAGTGACTGAGGGAGGATTGGAGCCCACATTTTGTGCTCATTGCACCACACAGCCCTCTTTAGGGAGGAGGCAGCTCTCTGCAAGAAGATGCATTTTCAGCTGCTTTCAGTTATCCAGTGAGCATAGCGAGACACTGGCTTTACCAGAAATAATGATGATAGCTTGATCTCCCTCTGTTTTTCTCCTTGCCTATATTTTAGTTGGTGCCACATGGGATTTTATGAAGACTGTCAAAAAAAGTTTGTAAACTGCTTGGACCTCTTTGAAAACAAGACACAAAGTAAACTCCTAGCTGACCATGGCTTTGACCCTAATACAAGACATCATTTATTTGCCTGAAGTTTTGGAAATTACTACACAATGAGGAGGTGACTTCTTTCATGCTATTCGTCTAGGTAAACTTGCTTTCTGCTCAGAAAGCCCTGAGGTAGACAGAGAAATGGGAAATAGTCTTTTCTTTCTCAATAGAAGGCTCTACCAACTGGTTGCAAAAGCCAGAACATGAGTCCTTCTTTTTTCTATCCCTTTTGTCCTGTTCATCAATAAAAGTCCTCTACCTCTAGACCATTCACATCCTTCCACTTAGTGTCATCCTGTAATTCAAGACATCATCAAGTCTTACCTGGAGGGTGACTTAAATTTTCCTGGTTTGTCTGAGACTTTTCAGGTTTTAGTGCTGCAAGTTCCACCCCCAGGGAATCCCTCAGTTGCAGGCAAACCAGGATGTTTGACTTCTCAACTGACCTGGTCTTCTCTAGTGGTCTCCTAATAGGTCTCCCTCTTCCCCTGTTTGCTTGCCTTTAATTCTCTCTCCACGCAGTAGCCCACAGAAATCCCTTGACATCATATGTTACTGTGTCATCCTTTCTACTTAAAATCCTACCTTCTGAAGAAAATTCAAACTCCTTACCTTGGATTACAAGGCACTGCATGACTTGGCCCTTTGCTATTTCTCCAACCTCCTCCTCCTTCACTGTGATGCCGTTGTCAGTTCCTGCCAAGCTCTTCTCCTCCCCAGCACCTTTGCCCCTGCTGTTTCCTTTGCCTGGAATATCCTTTCTCTGACTCTTTGTGTGTCCACAATTTGCCATCACGTAGATGTGTGATGATTTGATTAATGTTTTCCTCTGAGAATGAAAGCTCCTTGACTCCCCAGTTCATCGCTTAATCCCCAATACCTAGCACTGGGGCTGACACCTAATAAAGTCATGTGAAATATTCACAGAATGAATTAATGAATGAGCAAAAGAATAGATGCATGAATATAGGTTTGTTAGCAGGATGTGCTACTGAGAGTCCATGATCTGAAAGGCCAGGGTTGCCAGGGCACAGTGAGGCTGGAGACAGAGGCCAGAGCACGAAGAGCTTCATGGTCATGTCAAGGAGTTGGGACATTGTCCGAAGTACAGTGGGGGAACTTCTGAGAGATTTTGAGCCAGGGAGTGACATAACCCCATATACATATTGAAAAACTGAGGGTTGGAGAGGTGAGAAGGGGGCCACTCAACAAAAAAGCCCTTTAACCCCGGGCAGCTGCAGGAATTAGGGTGTGTGTTTTCGATGGGGCTTGTAGAGCCAACTCGGTATTATTGTTCCCTTGCTTAATTTTCTGGAAACAATCGGCCAATTATGAATCAAAGGCTTCCATGGCTCTGGCCCATAACTAATTGTGTTTTTAAAATGTGTGTAATCACGAATCAGAGATAATGTAAAGGGCCTAATTGATGTCCAGATTGGCTTCCAATAGGAGCAAGTCACTTGTGCCATTTTTCCAAGGTTGAATTTCATAGTGTATTGCATTGGGCTCACATTCAGGGGACCCATGGCCTCTGTCCACTCTGAGTACCTTGCAGCCAGAGTTCATTACATGGATGTGGGTGGAAAAGCAGGCACAGGGGACGAGCAAGTGTTTCCATCCACAGTAAATATGGAAGAGTTGGAGAGCTGCCACAGAAATAGCACTGGGCTAGAGATAAAGAAGCATAGCTCATGACACCTAAGTTGTGATCAAATAGCTCAGAATTCTAAGAAATCAACTGAAATTGTTGAAGAGCTGTGCAATCTTGAACAGGTGACACAAGTTCTCTGAAACTTGCTTTCCTTATCTGTAAAAATGAACGGACTGTTCTATGATCTCCTAGTTGTAAGTTATTTTTCCCTCCTTCGCATTATTTTTTTTAATGTGTATAGTAAGTTATGACTCTTTTTACATAATAACCAGGACACTCAAGGCAGGACACCATCTTCCTTCCTTTCCGTTTTACATCTTCATCTGCTCATCTCACCAGCATTTCAGAATCACTACATCTCACACTGAACCTACCTACCGCTCTCCCTCTGAAACCTGTTCCTCACTTCATTAAAGGTACTGCCACTGAAATATCATTTTCAACATTCACCTTTGAAAACTGCCCCCTGCATCCAAGTAGTTTCCAAGATGCTTCGAGTCCACCCCTACAATGTCTTTCATCCTCCTGGCTTCTCTCTTTCCACTGCCTTGATCTTTACCCATTATTTACTTTTAACACTTTATTATGGAAAATCTCAAACACCTACAAAGTAAACAGGATAATGTAATGAACATCTATGTAACTGTCACTCAGCTCCTACAATTACCAATATTATGCCATCTTCCATCCCCTAATCAATGATTATTATTATGTTACAATTATTTCCTAAGCAAAATTTTTTTTCTAAAGCAAAATTTACACAGCACAAATCTTCGCTGTACAAATTTGTCAAGTGGAGACAACCATTTAACGCAGGCTTCCATTATGATGTAGAACATTTTCTACCCCCCAGTTTCTTTGTGTCCCTGCCCAATCTCTCCCCTCCCCCAAAGCAACCACGGTTCTGATTTTCTGATCTTAGATTAGTTTGGCTGTTCTAGAAATTCTTAAAAATGGAATCATACACTCTATACTCATTTGTGTCCAGCTTTTTTCCACTGAAGATAACGTCTGTGAGATTCCTGCATGTTGTTTTGTTCATTTTTAAATATTGATGTCCATTGGATGAATAAGTTTGTTTATCCATTCTACTATTGTGGACATTTATTGGGGTTATTTCTATTTTGGGCCATTGTGAATACAATTACTATGAATGTTTTTGTACAGTTTTTTAATGGACCTGTGTTTTCATTTCTATTCGATACATCCTAGATGTAAAATTTCTGAGTCTCTACATTAGTTTTTGTCTGGATGGCTGCAAACTTCTCCTCGCTTCCACGCCTGCCACCTGCTGTCAGCTCTCAAACAGGCATTAAGCCATATATGCCTCTTCCTAAAGCAGAACTCTCTCCATGTCAAAAACCTACCCAGGAAGCTCCAGTGGTCCCCCATTGTCTTCAGAGTGAAGTCAAGCCTGCCTGGCCAGGCATTCAAGACTCCCCACAACTCAATCTCAACTTTCTTTCCCAACGTTTATCTCCTGTGTCTTCCTGATGCTCTCTGGGAGCTGACAACCTAGTCACCTTGATCTTAGGCTCCTGTAGGATGGTTGCCTAGACAGCACCATCTTACTTAACCTACGACAATCCTGGCTCTCAGTGGACAGGAACACGCTTGCTGGATGGGTTAGTCAATGCTGCCTTGTGTGGCACTCATACCTCTAACCGCAGACCCAAGAACATGCCTATGATGTCACTACCGCTTTCTCTCTAGCTTCATAGAAGGTAAGAGATTAAACCAGGTGAAATTTCTCTGGATGCTAAGATTATGTGATTCTGTGAATTTTACCAAACCCACTGGGTCCAGAAATTCCACATGGTTCATTCCACTGATCTACCAACGGTAGGGGGCTGAGTGGTATCATGGAAGGAGCTCAGGAATCAGAGTCAGTTGTCCCAAGTTCTAGTCTTCCTTCTACCATTCACTGTGTATTCTTGGGTAGGTTCATCACCTGAGCCTCCATTGCCCCTTTGGAGACACTGGGATGAGTGGTGAGAGGTGACCTTGTTGATCACTAAAATCAAACCTAAAGTCACTAGGTTTGATTTTAACTAGGAAACTAGGTCTGCTGTTTCCTTTTGGTTGGCAGGCCCTTTTGCCCTTTTGTGTTCTCTTCCCTGTGCATTCAGTGCACCCTAAGTACAACCCAACTCCTTGCCCTAAACAATCAATTTACTCCTTGCCCTAAACAATCAATGCCAGCAGCCAGAGCACAGTTGGAACACCTAGGTCCTGCCAGCAAGACATCATCTGATGGTGCTAGGAGTTGGTGTCCAGCAACATATTTGCCTGGAGCAGAGATATCTGCTTGAGAGTGCACTGTTGCTATGGGGCCCTCCACGGAGCATAGAATATCCACCTAGCACACATAGTTACAAAACTGGCAAGAGTCAGACTTCAGTTTTCCACAAGGGAAATAAAATCTTTATCCCCATCTCAGAGACACTAATCACTTTCTAGCTCTATGACTTAATTTTTCTTTGTCTCTATTTGCTCATCTGTAAAATGGGAATAACAAAATGTCTATCTCGAAGGTTTTTCAAAAAATAAATGAAACTGATATAGAACACTTAGAATTATGTCTGGTACACAACAAAAGCTCAACAAATGTTAGATAATGTCATTATCATCATTAATGTCATTAACAGCATCTTACAGGATGCAGATAACCTTAAGGGATGTGGACTCCACACTACATTCTTCAAGGCTTTAAGGTGTTTACCAAGTTCACTAAATGATTTCATTTCCTCACCTTTAAACACAAATTCAAAATGGAAACAGGGTTTCTAAGTTAGAGCAGCCTTCCTTCTCTGTTTTCTTGGAAATGGTGTTTTTAAACTAGAAAGCTCATTTCTTTGAGTCTCCTATCCCTTAGGTCCCATCCATGGGTGTGTTCCATGGTGACAGCAGAGGTGAGAAGTGGACTCCTGGTACCATCTTGGGAAGAAAGGAAGTGAACTGGCAAACCCTTGGGAGGGCAGAAGACGACATCTCACGTTTGTGCCCTTCACGATAAGTGAGGAAAGGAGCGAAGAGAAGAACAGGGTGGCCACAAACAAAAGCTGGAATTGTTTGAGAAATGGACCCTTTTCAGAAGCCTTCAAAGCCACCCTTTCACAAAGCCTGGCAGGCGTACAGTATTGAGCCTGGGTGTCAGCCAAGCATGGCCTTAATTTATTATTGCCAAACTGTTTGTTGTCTTTATTTGCCAAGACTTACTAATTGAACGTTTGTTGGTCTGGCTGCCCTTCCAGAGAGCTGGAGCTATTGTTATCTCCTCAACCTTCCACAGAACGTGCCAAAAGCTTGACCCGAGTTGTGGCTGATTTCCCTCCTCTGTTCAGGTGGCTCTTTTTCTTTCAGGAATGTTGTCGTTGTTGTTTGTTTATTTTTGCTGTGTTATGTATTGTTGGTTCAGTTCCAACCCAAAGTAGGTGTTCGGACTGAGCTAGAAGGGAGTTCACTGACCCAAGGTGAGGTCAGAGAGGTCCCCAAAAATGCCCGCATGGAGGCTTCCTTCTGGGATTTTCCCATTGTGCATCCCTTCTGAGCTCCTGCCACATGGGAAGAGAAGTTTTGGGCCAATGATTCTTAAAGTGTGGTCCCAAGAGCAGCATCAGTCTCTAGGAATTCGTTAGAAATGGAAATTCTCAGGCCCTACTTCAGAGCTACCAAATCAGCAACCTGTATTTTAACAAGCTTTCTGGGTGATCCTGGTGTACACTAAAGTGTGAAACTAGTGCTAGCATCTCTCAACCTCAGCACGGTTGACAATTAGGGCTCGATGATTTTTTTAGAGGGGGCTGTCCAGTATATGGTAGGATGTTCAGCAGCATGCCTGGCCTCCAACCACTAGATTCCAGTAGCCCCCATCCTCATCCAATGGGGACAACCAAAAATGTCTCCAGTCCTTGCCAAACGTCCCGGGGTGAAGGAGGTAAAATCACCCCTGGTTGAGATAATGGACAAACTGCTTGTCGTTCCTCTGAGCCATATTGACAAACAGCTGCCACCCTATCTGGGAGGCTCTTTAGCACACAACAGTGACGAGCACAAAAAGACAGAACGAAGTAACAGCAGATCTTGTTTTTCAATCCTGATAAATATGTCCTTTGAATCCACCCTCAGGCAAGAGCACGTGACTTTGACTTTCAGAGCTAGCTCTCTCGCTCAGCTGCTTGGTGTATTCAAGAGAAAACAAAACAGAAAAACTTTCAGAGTTTAGGCTCTTCCCATCCTCCTATTTGTTTGTTACCCTAGGGCAGAAGAGACAGAGGGGCTAGGTTCAGAGGTTCGGTGATATACCTCCCAAGCAGAGTGATAAGAATGGTACTAGTCTTCCTAATCTTCCCTCACCTTCAAAATAGAAGATTTCCTTGGGCATTTCTGGGCAAGTATTTCTCAATGCTCATTCTATAGAGTTTCTATCATTGGGTTCTTAATGTTTTTGCATTTGTGACTTGCTTTTGAAGGATAGCCATATCAGGAAATTTGCTACTAGGCTTTATACCCGCCACTGTCATTTCAGCGTTTTGATAATGTTTCCATTCGAGGAAGCTGGACTTGGCAAAAATCAGCTTGAACTGACTCAGCCAAACCTAAAGTCAATAGCTCATACAAATGTCAACTAAAGATCACAATTCATTTGCTCGTTTGTTTGGGATCTATTGAGCACCTGCTATATACCGGCTCTGTGCTAGATCCTCAGAATGTGGAGAGAGAAACATAGTGCCTCTGCCTGGAGGGAGCTCATTGTCAGACAAAGGTAGAAGCCATTTCAAACAGAACGCGGAGTTCTTGACATAAGAGGGAAGCACAGAGCATCCTGACATCCTGCTTCACTATTGAATCCTCAGCGTCTGGCACATAGGAGGAGCTTAATAAACATTTGTTGAACGGTCTTAGAGGGAAATCATTTTACACAGACTAGGAAGGTTTAAAAAAAGTCTAGTCAGAGAAAGTGCTACTTAGGTTTTCAAGGAAAAAGCAAGAGTGAGCCATGCAGAGAGGAGAGGGAAGGGTATTTCAGACAGAGAAAATAGCAGGTTCGAGTACAGTGAATAGGAATATGAATCAAAGCCTTGCATGGACTTCACAAAGGTCTGAATGAGATGTCTGAAGAAGTAATTTTCTGGTTGTCCATTGCTATATAACAAATTACCCCCAGACTTAGTGGCATAAGCCAATCATTTTGTTTCCACTGTAATTTTGTCAGTAAGGGATGTGGAAGGGCTTGGCTGGATGGTTCATCTGTTGTTCATTTGGCATCAGCTGGGGCATCTGGGGCTGATGGTCCACCTCCAAGATGGCTTCTTCATCATCATTTCGGTGCCTTGTATTTCTTAGCTTCTCTTCCTCTCCACATGGTGTTTCATTATCCACGGCCACTCCATAAGGTCTGGCTGCTCATGACACAGCCAACTCAGAGCACTTCTTTTTACATGGCAGCCAGCTTCCCCCAAAGCAAATACTCCGAGAGTGAATATTTCAAGAGGTCCAGGTGGAAGCTGCAAATCTTCTTACAATCTGGCTTGGGAAGTTCCAGAACATACTTTCACTGTATTCTAACGAGCAAACAAGTCACTATGGCCAGCCCAGATTCAAAGGGAGGGGAGAAATAGTCCCTTCCCTTAATGGGGGAATGGCTTGCCTACAGAAAGAGGGAAGATATTTGATAGGTGTCATTTTGGAGAAAAGCTTCCTCAGTGGGTTCCAGGAGTTGAAGAAATTGGGACTAGAGATAATTGAGCCTGAAGAACTTGGAGAAGCAAGCTGTGGAGTGATTACCCTGAGCTCTGTGAGAAGCCACGGAAGGGCTGAAGCAGTGGCATGGAGGTAAGGTAGTGGAATTATGGAATTCATTTCAGAATCACACACTTCTGACAGCTACGAAGAACGGGGTGGAGTGGGATGAGATGGGAGGCAGGGAGGTGAACTTGAGGGGATCTGTAGCCTTAAAGAGCAAAAGTGATCGCGGGGGAGGGGGGGGGACGGGGTTCCCTGGTGGCGCAGTGGTTGAGAGTCCGGCGGCCGATGCAGGGGATACGGGTTCGTGCCCTGGTCCAGGAGGATCCCACATGCCGCGGAGCGGCTGGGCCCGTGAGCCATGGCCGCTGAGCCTG
>NC_041229.1:86803590-86816835 GCF_002837175.3 Physeter macrocephalus | reverse complement strand
AAAAAAAAAAAAAAAAAAAAAAAAAAGTGATTTGGGGATGGGAGGGCTAAAGGCTGGGTGCTGGGCATGGGTGTCATATAGTGAGACTATGACGAAAATTCAAGTTATCTGAGGGCTTCTGACACCCTTCCCCACACAACTAAAAATAGCTCCCTTCAAAATGAAAGAAAGGCATAGTTTTCCATTCCAGGAACTGAATGGGGCGTAAATGGCAGCTGGCAACTGAGCTTGCCCTTAGAGGCTTAATGGCCACACATTTTTCAGGTTGGGTAGGAGCTGCCACTGAGGAAAACAAATAGGATTGGTGTGAAAACTATTAGAAAAGGCCCTCAGAACAAAGGCTCCATTTGGCAGCTGTTGCTCCGGAGCTGAGTGAAATAAACAAAAGAGTTTGTTGAGCAAACATGAAAGCAGCCTAACTGATGCAATTAAGGTGAAATTAAATAAAGGAAGGGTTTAGCCCAAAGTTCATGGAAAATTTTTCACCAGGCTGTCACTGGTATAAGTCATTTTGGGCTTTCAAATAAAGAGAAGCACAGGATGTGGGAAATTGGCCCATCTGACCCTTAGGAGCAGACTAAATCCAGTGTGCTGATGTGGACCCCACGTGTCAGTTTGGCCCTGGCTGTCCAAACTTGGGATGGGTGGGGTAGGAGGTCGGGGTAAGGTAGGACCAGGGAAGGATGGGACAGAGGCAGTCATGAGGGAACAACTCAGCAAGACCAGAATTATCCTGGTCATCATATTACTCTGTTTTGTTTGCTTCTTAACACCACTGTCTGAGAGGTGTTGTTCATTGCACCTTACATGTTTACTATCTGTCCTCCCCATCCAAACACACACACGCACACACACGTGTACACACACTATGGAATTCTGGATCTCCTTGGAACATATCTTTGAGACTCCTATTTGGCTGGGTTAAGACCCCCAGATACTGAAACCCAAAAGCAAACACCTGTACCTGACACATGTGCCAGAGCACTGCCCTGACACCTCAGAACTGTCCCATGGGAAATTTATGCCGGAAACCAATTCAAACTAGCATATTTATTTAACAAACAATTACATAGTCCTGCCTGTATGCCAGGTACAATTCCAAGTGTTGTACAAGTATTAATCCAATCCTATGAGGTAAGGATACTCTTATCTCCATTTCTGAGATGAGGAACGGCAATAGAAAAGTCAAGGAGCCTGTCTGAGCCAGTCCTTGGGGAGCCAGGATCTGAACCCGGGCTCGGGACCCTAGCAGCCACAATCTTTACCCCTACACTGGGCCCCCCTGAATTGCCATCCAGTGGTGGCTGAGGGAGCTGGACGGTGAAGTACTGATTGCTAAGTACCAAGCTCATTCTTCTGCCCAAATGGTGGATAAGAGGAGAGACATCTAGAAAGGCTGAAAGCACATACTGATTGACTGATGCATTGACAATGATTGGAAAATGGGCTTCTCGAAATAAAGGATGAATGCATTGTGAGGAAGTCATAGTCCTTTACAAGTAAATGTATGAAACTTAAAAAATCTGATCAGAGGAAAATTAGGAGCTTAAGAAAAAAAAAAACAGGTGAAATATATGGGTAAAAGGAAAAGATGCAAATTCATAGAGTTAAACACAATTTTAGAAGTAATTCTAGTTTAATTCCCTCATTTCACAAATGATGAAAGTAAGACCTAGGTCAAGAGTTGTTAAAATTTAATGTTCATTAAAAACACCCAAGGAGCTTGTTACAAATGCAGATACTGGATATTACTCCTAAACACCTAACAGAGATGACAAATCAGTTAATAGCGGATTCATGACTTCTGGCATGAAGCTCTGCAATCTGTCTTGTATTGACAGATTTAAAGACAGGAGTTGGTCTTTAGGTGACTCTGATGCAGGTGGTCCAGGGATCACACTTTGAAATACACCTAGAAATAGACCAACCTAGAGAGGAAGGCCTTTGTTCAAGCCTCATACCTACTCAGTGCAAGGTCCCTGCAACCTTGCACCAGAGTCTGTTTGCATTAGAGGTCACTTTTTAAACACTTTTTTACAGGTCCAAAGCCACTTCGGTAGTCTTGGAACATCATCTATATTATGTATAATTTGGTTAGCATATCATTATTTAATTAGTTTTTCCATGTTTATGATTTAAAAGTAAACTCAGAACACAAGGTATTGAACTTCAAGGAAACGTCCCTTAGTTTTTGCCACTTAATGATAAGCAGTAAAAAGGTGAGACAGAAATCATGAACAGGCATGTCAAAGACTTGTTCTCTGACCTATCTGTTCTCTCACAGAATTAGTGTTAATAGGGAAAACATTTATTTTCAGAAGGGGGGCAAAGAGAAAATAATAACCCCAAACTCAAATATTATAATTTGTTTAATTTAGAACTTATTTGAATCATTTTTACTTTTTTACACCTTTACCGAGATAGAATTGACGTACTGTAAAATGTATTTTTTGTAAGTGGATGTTCCAATGAATTTTAGTAAATTTATAGAATTGTCTACCAACATCCAGTTTAAAATATTTCAATTGACCAAAAGTTCTCTTGTACTTATTTGCATTTAATCCCTGCTCCCAAACCCAGCTCCAGGCAACCACTGACTTTCTGTCTCTATAACTTTTCCTTTTCTAGAAATTTCCTATTAGTGGACTCATAATATGTAGTCTTAGTATCTGGCTTCTTTCACTTAGCATAATATTTTTGAGATACATCCATGTTGTTGCATGTATCACGCTTTTTTTATTGCTGCGTAGGATTCCACCGTATGAATACAACACAATTTGTTTATCAATGCACCAGTTGATGAGCATTGAAATGTTTCCAGTTTTTTGCTATTACAATAAAATGCTGCTTGATCTCACTTATATGTGGAATCTAAAAAAGTCAAAAACATAGAAGCAGAGAGTAGAGCAGTGGTTACCAGGAGTGGAGAGGTGGGGGAAATGGGGAGATGTGGTCAAAGGATATAAAATTGCAGTTGTGCTGAATGAATAACTCTAGAGATCTAACGTACATGATGACTACAGTTAAGAATACTGTTTAAATACTGGAAATTTTATAAGAGAGTAGATTTCAAGCGCTCTCATCACACACACATGAGGATTAACTGTGCAAAAAGATTAACTCTGAGGAGATGATACATTAATTAGCTTGACTGTAGTAAACATTTCACTATGCACGTCTATCAAATCATCATGTTGTACACCTTAAATATATACAACGTTTGTTAAGAAAAGAAAAGAAAACTACTGCTATAAACATTTGTGTGCAAGTCATTGTGTGGACATTCTTTTTTCATTTCTCTTGGGTCAATTCCTAGGAGTGTAATTGCTGAGTCGTACGGTAAGTGTATGTTTAATTTTTTAAGAAATTGTTAAACTGCTTTCCAAAGTGACTGTACCATTTTGCATTGTCACCAGTGATGTATGAGAGTTTCAGCTGATCCATTTCCTCATCAGGTCTTGGTATTGCTGGTCTTTTAAATTTTTTATCATTCCAGTTTATAAGTAATAATATCTTCTTGTGGTATTATTTTTCCCTGATGATGTATGATGTTCAGCACCTTTTCCTGTGCTTATTGTAGTCCATATATCTTCTTCGATGAAGTGTCTCTTTCAAATACATTGGCCATTTTTAATTGGGTTGTTTGTCACCTTATTATTGAGTGTAAAAGTTCTTTATATATTTTGGTCATATCTGCATTATAAGATACATCATTTGCAAAATTTTATTCCAGTCTGTGGATTGCCTTTTAATTTCTTAATGGTTATTTCTGAAATGCAAAAGTTTTTTATTTTGATATAGTTCAATTAGTAAATGTTTTTACTTTTTATAGATTGTGGTTTTGATGTCACATCTAAGAACTATTTGCCTAAGCCAAGGTCAGAAAGATCTTTTCCTATGTTTTCTTCTAGAAATTTTATGCTTTTAGCTCTAAAGTTTAGGTCTACGATCCATTTTTAATTAATATTTTATGTGTAAAGTGAGGCAGAATCTAAGTTCATTTTTTTCATATGGATATCCAATTATTTCAGCTTCATTTTTTTTGAAAAGACTGTATTTTCCCCCACTGAATTACTTTGGAATCTTTGTGGAAAATCAATGGAACAAAAGTATATGAATTTATTTCTAGATTCTCTATTCTGTTCCACTGCTTTATATGTCTGCTCTTATGCCAATACTGCAATGTCTTGATTGTTGTAGGTTTATAGTAAGTCTTCAAGTCAAGTAATATAAATCCCCTAACGTAGTCCTTTATTTTCAAAATTCTTTTGGCTATTCTATGTTCTTTGCATTTTCATATTAATTTTGGACGTGTTTCTCAATTTATACGTACAAGCCTGCTGGGATTTTGTAGTATTTGTTTTGAATCAATAAATTAATTTGAGAAGAATTACTATTTTAACAATACTGATTCCTCCAATCTATGAAAAGGTATGGATTTTCGTTTATTTAGATCTCTAATTTCTCTCAGCAATATTTTTTGGCTTGAGTATCTTTCACTGCTTCTGTTAAATTATTCCTAAGTATTTTACCCTTTTTGAAGCTATATGTATTGAATTATTTTCTTAATCTTATTTATGGATTGTTCATTGCTAGTATTTCCATTTAGTATTGCTTCTTGAGTCAGTTTTGATAATACATGTCCAAGAATTTATCCACTTCTTCTATGTTATTCAATTTATTGGCATAAAGTTCTTCATAATCTTCCTTATAATATTTTAATTTCTGTAGGTTTAATAGTGATTGTAGTATAATGATTTTATTCGTGATTTTATTATTTTCTGTTGTCCCTTTTTTCTTGATTAACCTAGCTTAAAGTTTATTAATTTTGTTGATCTTTACAAATTATTAACCTTTGGTGTAATTAAATTTTTTTTGTTTTTTATTTTGATTTCCAATCTGATCTCTATTTTTTCTTCCTTCTATTTATTGCAAATTTTATTTACTCTCCTTCCTTTGTTTCTTGGGATAGAAGCTCAGATTATTTATTTTTAATTTTTTTTTCTTTAGACTATAAGCATTTAAGGTTACAAACTTTCCTTTCAGCACTGCTTTAGCTGCATACTACAAATTTTGATATGTTGTGTTTACATTTTCTTTCAGTTCAAGAAATTTCCTAATTTCCTTTGCGATTTCTTCTTGTACCATGGGATATTTATGAATGTGTTAATTTTCAGGTAGTTGAAAATTTCCAATATTTCTTTCTGTTGTTGATTTTTAATTTAGTTCCATTGTGGTCAGAAAACATATATGTGGTTATTTCAAATTTTTTACATTTACTGAGACTTCTTTTAATAGTTTAGAATATGGTCTATCCTACAGAATGTCCCATGGGTGATGAAAAAGAATGTGTACTCCACTGCTATTGGGTGGAGTGTTCTATAAATGTGTATACGTTGGGGTGGAATAAAAGGATGAATAAGACATAATATTGCCCTCTAAAAGTTTAAATCTGGCTGAGCAGTTATTCTCAACTTTGGGAAATTTTGTCCCCCAGGGACATTTGGCAATGTCTGGAGACATTTTTGGTTGTCACGACTGGGGCATGTTCTACTGGCACCTAGTGGGTAGAAGCCAGGGATTTTGCTAAACACCTTACAGTGTACAGGACACTCCCCTACAACAAAGAATTATCTGGCCCAAAATGTCAATAGTGCTGAGGTTTAGAACCTCTGTTGTAGAGGGCATAAATGGTATTTAGTTATAATGCAAAGCTTCAGATAGTAATTTCTGTGCTATGGGAATTACTGCACTGTGGCTGAAATTAATCAACACTTTAGCAGTTACCACATCTCTTACACGTTTATTTGTCTGTCTTTCTCCCTAGGCTGTGAACCACATGAGTGTTGAGATCCACCCAAGTGCTTATGGTGGTTAAAAGCAGACCATCTGGAGTCAGACAGACTTGGATTTCAATCCTATTTCTACCTTCACTAGACACTTGTCTTTGGGCTAGTTACTTTACCTCTCCTAGCCTCAATTTTCTCTATTGTGTAATATGAACAATGTACCTACCTTGTAGGATTGTTGTGACAATTAAATAATGAATCAAGGAAGGCACTTTATATAGTCCTAGCACATATGCTCATTATTTTATTGTTGTTGTTATCTCCAGCACTTAGCCCAGTGCCCTGCAAATATGTGCAAATAAATGAATGAGTAATTGAGTCATCTTGTCTCACCTTCCTTACCTCCACAATGGGACAATGGCTCTACAAAGTAATCCTCACTAGGATGAAAACAGTCTCTTCTTATTCCTGGACCAAGGCTTAGTTTCCACAGAGGAGGTCTTCTATGCCTACAGGAAATTGACAGGGGTCCAAACAGGACAAATAAGTGCAAGACAAATAGAGGCTGACCTCATTTCCACCCTTGAGACTCCTATTAGCCTGATATGAAATGATCATGTGGGGAGGCAGCGAGTTTCCTGTCCCAAGGAGACCCATGATGCTGTTCACCAGCTCCATTCTGGACCATCTTCCCCAGTTCTGCTTCAGAGAAGTAGTTCTTTTCTCTTAATGGCTGTCACCTGCCAAAACACTCTCCACCCCATTCCTGAGTCTTGGGCACTTCCTTCACACTAGGAACCTCTCCCAGATAGTCCCATTGCCTGTTAGGCAACTTCTTTCGATCAATGTTAAAAGCCTTTAGACTCCTCCCTAAGTACCTCACCTCCTGTCCCCACCTACTTCTGAGCGACCTGGCAAAGACCACATCTGTGAATCGTTTGCTAACTCTTAAAAGGGGTGGGTGAGGGCAAAGCTTTGACAACCTGATTTCTCACTGTGTTTGCTTTTGAGGGAGGAGTTCACAGTGAAAGAAAGCATCACTTTAAGCCTCTAAAGAGCCCCTTGGTATATGAAGCAGGATTCACATGGAGCCTGAGAACCGCTAACCAACCAGGAAGACACTGAGTGAAGATAAAGCTTAGAAGCAGGAAGGGGTCAAGTTCATTTAACATAGAGTTCATGGCTCCATTTTAATAACTGGTTCCTAATATGCCTAAGGTTAGCAAGCACCTCAGGGCTTGCTTCAAACAAAATCTGAAGCCATTTCCTTATTGAAATCTATTATTGATTCATTGATTGACTCCCTTAATCCTCATAACCAAAAAAAGCAATTATTGCCTTTATGGAGTTTCTTTGTTCAGTTACGTACATAGAAACGTGCCTTCGCTGATGACAATATACAGCAGAGATCAAGGCAATGTAAGATTAAAGTGATCTGGACCCAGAAGAACTAAAGATATAAGCATCAGAGAGCATGAGGGACAGAGTATTGACCTTATTTTTTAAAAATCATGAAAAAGATTCCCCATTTTCTGTTATTTCAATATTAGGGACTTATAACAAATATTTCTACTTTGTTGAAATTTAAACAGTATAAAGAAAATAGTAAAAGCTAACATTCTTGAATGCTGACTGTGTGCTGGATATTTTTCTAAATCCGTTATATGAATAAATTAATTTCATTCACTCATTAAATACTTCTTGACCATGGATTAGGGGCCAGGCACTGTTCTAGGTTCTGGGCATATAGCAACAAACAAAGCCTTCAAAAATCCATGCCTTCATGGACCTTACACTCCCTGGGGAAGTCAATACGCAAATAAATATGCAGATTATATAGTATAATACAAGGCAGAAATCAGTGCTATTGAAAAAAATAAAGCTAGGCAGAGGGGTAGAGAGAGTTGGGTATGGGGTACTGCAATTTTCAATCAGACATTTAGTGAATGCCTCACTGAGAAGCTGTCATTTGGCCAAAGACTGGAAGGAAACCTCAGATTTAATAATCTCACATTTAACAGTGTTGCTGTTGGGTGTTTTTGTTTGTTTGTTTGTTTACTAAACCTTGGAACAACACTCTAATTCCCCAGTAAATCTGTATGAAACTTTACATTTTGTAAATGACTGAGCCAAGGTCAGGTACCAAGCGAGCCAAGCATGAAGTCGCCCACATAATCCCTGGTCTCATTTTGTGGTGGATCTAAGTGCTGTTGATTTTCCATGTTACTTGGAGGAACTAGAGGTGTGCTTCTGAGGGCCCGTTGGTATCATGGGCATCTGGAGGGGTCTTCTCTAGACCATTCTTCCCCAGATGGATCATAATATGCTTTTCCTTTTTTTTTTTTCAATAAATGTATTTATTTATTTGGCTGCATTGGGTCTTCGTTGTTGCAGGCAAGCTTTTTCTAGTTGCGACGAGCAGGGGCTACTTTTCATCGCAGTGCGCAGGCTTCTCATTGTGGTGTCTTCTCTTGTTGCGGAGCATGGGCTCTAGGTGAGAAGGCTTCAGTAGTTGCGGCATGCAGGCTCAGTAGTTGCAGCTCACAGGCTCTAGAGCGCAGGCTCAGTAGTTGTGGTGCACGGGCTTAGTTGCTCCGTGGCATGTGGGATCTTCCTGGACCAGGGCTTGAACCTGTGTCCCCTGCACTGGCAGGTGGACTCTTAACCACTGCACCACCAGGGAAGTCCTTTCCCTTGTTTTTTTCATTGCCCTATTCCCCAGTAATGGAATTTCTTATTGACAGAATTGATCTGGATGCTAATACTCAGACCCTCCATGTGTGAAAAAAGAACAAATGGACCAGGCCTTCCAAGGATTCTGGGGAGTCTCAGCCCCTGAATCTGTGACCCAGTCATGACTTTGCTTCTACCATTCTGTCCAGCTTTAACCTAGGCTGTTGTTTTCCAAGTTCTTCCAGATGCCTTCCCCAAGCCTCTCAGCTACCCACTCCCCTCCAAAACCACCTCACTGCCCTGCCCAAGCCAAGTCAGCTTTGGAAGGTGTAATATCGAAGGCTTCCCTTTCCCTTAAAGATAATTGCATTTTAAGACTTATTTCTAACTCTGTGAGTGGAATTTTAAACATCAAGAAGGCAAGAAGATGGGCTTCCCTGGTGGTGCAGTGGTTGGGAGTCCGCCTGCCGATGTGGGGGATGCGGGTTTGTGCCCCGGTCCGGGAGGATCCCACATGCCGCGGAGCGGCTGGGCCCGTGAGCCATGGCCGCTGGGCCTGCGCGTCCGGAGCCTGTGCTCCATGGCAAAAGATGGCAAGAAGTTGTGGTGCACAGGCTTAGTTGCTCCATGGCATGTGGGAATCTTCCCGGACCAGGGCTTGAACTGGTGTCTCCTGCATTGGCAGGCAGATTCTCAACCACTGCACCACCAGGGAAGCCCTCTTCTGTCTTTCTTATTACTGCTGATCATTGCTATTTATCTGGCTATTTTCCTAGGTAGGGCAAATATTTCAACAGATAGGAGCCATGATAATCCTCACCCACAAGGAGGAAAATTACAGAAAAAAGAACATCTAAGAGAAGTTAGAAAAAACAAACAAGCCAACAAAATGGATGTTAGAAAGTAGAGAGCCATAGGGAACTCATTTGTTTGTTATCAATAGATCAACTGACATTCTTGTGGTGTCAGAAACTTCCCTTGCACTAATGTCTGTCTGCCCATTTCCTGGACTCCATATGAGTGCAAAGCAGCATGTTAATCATTGTGGGAAAATCCAAAAGGAATAGAGTATTTTTGCATATCACCTGAATAGCCCTGTGTTAGCTACTGACCCTTCCCTTTATCACCACCCCCTCCCTCTACCCATGTTCCCTGCCATTTCCTAAATGAACTACCTGCATTCAAATTCATGTCTCAGTGTCTGCTTCTGGGAGAACCCAAAGACACTTAGTAAGTGGTGGAGCGGGGTTTAAACCCAGACGTCAAACCCAGTTCCTTCACTTACCAGCTGTGCGAACTTGGGCAGACCACTTAAACTCTGAGTCATATGTCCTCCTCTATAAAATAGGGATACTAATAGTAACTCCCTCATAGTATTGTTGTGAATATTATATTTAAAAATATATTTTTCTTAGACTTGGTTCAAGATTACGACTTTGGAAGATCCTGAACTCACCCCCTCCCATGGATACAACAAATCTACACCTACATATGGAATAATTCCCTTGGAAAGGGACCTGAAAACTGGATAAATAGAACCTCCACAACAAAGGGTAAAAGGACAGCATCGAGATGGGTAGGAGAGGCAGAGGTATAGTTTTATCAAAGAAAAAAACCACACCGAGCTGCAGTGATCCACAACCGGGAGTTATCACAAAGGTATGGGTCTTCTCCCTAAGGAGTGAGGGATTTAAGCTCCCTATCAGGCACTTCAACCCCTAGATCCTGTACAGGAGAGACAAGTTCCCCATACACCTGCCTTTGAAAACGAACAAGGAATACACCCAAGGAAAATTATAGAACTGCAGGGAGTGGAAAACCCACTCTTAACAGTGCTTGTGTGCAGACTCACTTGCCACAAAATCTGGCTCAAAGCAGCAGATTGAAAAAAGTGCCTGGATCATGGGTGAAGGGGATCCATTTACTAATCTCGAAGCATCTGTGAGAGAGACAGGAACCAGCTGGGACTCTGGGCGGACTGACACAGTCAGTGTCAATTCCAAATGGCAGGAGCCATTTTTGCAGACTCAGGCTACCTTCACAAGACAGGGCATAGCAGGTGCCATTTTGGAATTCTCCACAGGGTAGCACCAGTGCGCATGCCCTGCTGAAAGCCCTGCGCACTCCAGCACCTCCACTGAGCCTCAGCCTGCTAAGCGACAACGCTGCCCACCAGCATTATGCAGCAGCCACTGAGAAGCAGCCTGGAGGCTAGCCCCTCCCACCAGAGCAGGACAGCAGTAGCCAGTGGACCCTCTACCAAAAAGGGCTCACGCAGCCCACACAGGGGACACTACTTGAACACCTGGTTCTGGTGGCCTGGAGGTGTTGGACTTCTGAGCAACATAGGACATCTCCTATATAAGGTAGGGGTAGAGGGGGGCGGGGGAATTGGGTGAAGATGGTCAAAAGGTACAAACTGCCAATTATAAGATAAATAAGTACAAGGGCTGCAAGGTACAACATGATGAATATAATTAACACTGCTTTATGTTATATATGAAAATTGTTGAGCGTAAATCCAAAGGGTTGTCATCACAAGAAAAAAATTTTCTTTTATTTTGTATCTATATAAAATGACAGGTGTTCACTAAACTTATGTTGGCGATTGTTTCATGATGTAGGTAAGTCAAATAATTTTGCTGTACACCTTAAACTTTTATATATTTTTTGGCAGTGCCAGGGGGCCTGTGGGATCTTAGTTCCCCCACCAGGAATCAAACTGGGACCCCGCAGTGAAAGCACCGAGTCCTAGCCACTGGACCACCAGGGAGTTCCCTGAACACCTTAAATACATACAGAGCTGTATGTCAATTATATCTCAATAACACTGGAAGAAAAAAATAAAATTACCACTTACAATAGCATAAAAAATTAAGTACCTTCAAGTAAATCAAATGGCAGATGTACTAAGACTTCTACACTAAAACATAAAACATTATTGAGAGAAATCACAGAAAACATAAATAAATGAAGGAATACAACTTATTCATGAACTGAAAAGACAGTATTATAAAGATGTCAGTTCTCCTCAAATTGATCTATAGATTGAATATAATTCCAAATCAAACACCAAACTGCTTCTGAAATTTGTGTAGAAATACAATGAGCCAAGAATAGACAAGTCAGTCTTAAAAAAGAATAAAGATGGAAGATTTACCCTACCAAATATTAAGAACTATTGTTAAGAGAGATTAATATTAGTAGGATAGCAAAGAGACCAAGGCAAGAGAGTAGAGAATCTAGAAATAGACCCACTTATTGCCCACTCAGTGCCCAAATACGACAGAGGTGATACTACTCTGCAGAGGCGGAAAAGATGGTCTTTTAAAAAAATATTGTCCTGGGTCAATTAGATGCCAGGTATATGGATAAAAATAAATCTTGATCCTTCTTCCTCCAACCATACATAAGAATCAGTTCCAGATGAATTTTTAGAAAAAAAATGTGTAAATGTAAAACAATAAAGCTTTCAGAAGAAAACAGAAGATAATATTTTCATGGTTTTGGGGTAAGTGAAGATTTCTCAAGTATGATACAAAACCGCTAATCATAAAAATTTCACAAGTTAAAATATCTTAAAACTAATAACTTGTTCAACAAAAGACACCACGAAGAGACTGTAAAGATAAGCCTCAGAGTGGGAGAAGGGATTTAATACACACACATACACAAATACATATGTTTGTGTATACAACAAGACCTCGTATCTGGGAAATAGCCAAGTCCTTATACCTGGGTGTAAAGAAGACCTGATATCCAGAAATAAGATAGATTTCTACAAGTTAATTTTCAAAAGGCAAATTTAAAAAAATCAAATAGGTAAATGAATAAGTTATTTTTTGAAAGAAGATATCAAGATGGCTAATAAACACGAAAATATATTCAATTTTATTAAAGAAACGTAACTAAAATAACAATGTGACAAGACTACATCCTCACCTCCAGGGATGGCTTCATGAGCATGTGGACTGTGCAGGGCTCACTCTTGAAAGGATCTTGCACTTGGCTTAAAGCTTTGCTGTCACTGTCTTGAAATTCTTAATAATTTTAAATAAGGAGCTCCACATTTTCATTTCTCACTGGTTTCTACAAATTATATAGCCAGTCTTGCCCTCTCTAATGGCTAAAAGGAAGACAGACAACAGAAAATGTTGGGGAGAATGTAGAGTAACTAGAAAGCTCATATACTCCTAATAGGTGTATAAAGTGCTTCAAAAACTATGGAAAACTGTTGAGCAATATCTATAAAAGCAAACACAGACATAAATCACAGCAAGATCCTTTTTGACCCACCTCCTAGAGAAATGGAAATAAAAACAAAAATAAACAAATGGGACCTAATGAAACTTAAAAGCTTTTGCACAGCAAAGGATACCATAAACAAGACCAAAAGACAACCCTCAGAATGGGAGAAAATATTTGCAAACGAAGCAACTGACAAAGGACTAATATCCAAAATTTATAAGCAACTCTTGCAGCACAATAACAAAAAAACAAACAACCCAATCCAAAAATGGGCAGAAGAACTAAATAGACATTTCTCCAAAGAAGATATACAGATCGCCAACAAACACATGAAAGAATGCTCAACATCATTAATCATTAGAGAAATGCAAATCAAAACGACAATGAGATATCATCTCACACCGGTCAGATTGGCCATCATCAAAAACTCTAGAAACAATAAATGCTGGAGAGGGTGTGGAGAAAAGGGAACCCTCTTGCACTGCTGGTGGGAATAATGTAAATTGATACAGCCACTATGGAGAACAGTATGGAG
>NC_041229.1:86789563-86803350 GCF_002837175.3 Physeter macrocephalus | reverse complement strand
CTAAAAAAAAAAAAAAAAGGTCATGAAGAACCTAGGGGTAAGACAGGAATAAAGACACAGACCTACTGGAGCATGGACTTGTGGATATGGGGAGGGGGAAGTATAAGCTGTGACAAAGTGAGGGAGTGGCATGGACATATATATGCTACCAAACGTAGAATAGATAGCTGGTGGAAAGCAGCTGCATGGCACAGGGAGATCAGCTAGGTGGTTTGTGACCACCTAGAGGGGTGGGAATTCCTAGATGTGTACCCCCCAAAATGTGTGTTTATGTTCAACAAAAGATATATCCAAGAATAGTCATAGTGACGCTATATGCATCATAGACCCAAACTGGAAACCATCCAAGTGTCAATCAAGAGTAAAATGGATAAACACATTTTGGTATATGCATATAGATTAGCACACATCTTTGAGACAACACAACAGTATGAGTGAATCTCACAATTAAAATTTGAATGAAAGAAGCCAACACAGACAAGAAGTACATAGGTTATGATTCCAAATATAAAAAGTTCAAAAACGTGCAAAAGTAAATCAATTGTTTTTAAAAGTCAAAATACTCTTGAAGGCATGGTAGAAATTGAAAGAAAGCTTAAGGAGGATTTTGTGAGTGCTGGCAATGTTGTTTCTTGATCTGGGTACTCATTACATGAGACTGTTCACTTTGTGAAACTTCATTGATTTGTGCACTTTTTAGTATATATGAATGTTATGATGCAACAAAGTTTTTTTTGTTTTTTGTTTTTTTTTGTTTTTCTTAAGCCAAGCACTTGCAAATCAAAAGTTTTTGTTCTCATAAGCATGTTCTCTATAAAAAACCTAGTTTGGAAGGCAAAAACTGAACGTTGGATTTCCTAGCTTTTTGATCTTGGATAACTTATTAAAACTTTGTGTACCTCAGTTCCCTCATCAGTAAAATGGAGATAATAGTGCTCTTCTCCTAAGGTTGCTAGGGAGATTAAATGAGATGGTAAGTATAAAGTGGTCAGAATAATGCCAGGCCCTTAAGAAAGACTCAGTACATATAAGTTGTTGCTGTTTCTGCCATTTTTGCCCAATCCTCTTCAGACAGTGGATGACTTTTGCTTGAGCAAGTAGAAATAAGAAATCACAGTATATTTTAAAATATCATCTTGCTACATCCATAGAATATGAGACTTGATTTTTAGAGTCCTCTTACCCCTCGTGCTTTGGATTTATTAATATTCAAATGGAGAAGAAAATAGAAGATAGGATGCTTGTGCCTTGAGAGAAGTTCCTCCAGTCAGTAAAGTCCTAGCCAGTTGAATCCCAATTGCTTTCCAATGGTTTCTTCTTCAGAAGGATGGCATTAAGTAGGTGATTCAGAGAGAAGAAACTCTCTTGTCTTGGTGTAAATGCATCAGTGATGCAGTATTTCTGCTGGGGTATTTCTGCCCCTGGAATCTAATCCTTTGTTTGCTCTGCCTTTTGGGAATATTAATGTCTTAAAAGCTAACTCTGTTCTTCTGTTCTCTTGGACATTTGCCAAGCTAATCTCCCAACATTGAAGAGTCTTATGGAAGTTAAACTGCATGAAAAGGAATAATAATTTTGCTCTACCTATAAGGTTTAGGGTCAGTACTGCCTTTATAAATTTGTGTGTTTTTTTTGGCAGCTGCCAAATAGTTTTCCTAGCCACCATGACTTTATCCCCACGTTACCACATCATTGAGCTATTTATTCAGTTTAATTAAGTTGGCTGAGGAACTGTGCCAAAAATTGCTGTTAGGAAGCTAATCTTTTTTAACCCCAAAGCAGCTAAAGGATTCTCAAAGTGATTTTCTCTGAATTTTTTTTAATTAAAAAAAAATCTCTTTTTTCCTTCTCCTATGAAGCAAGACAAGGAAACAAGTTCCAAAGAGGTTACATCACTCAGTTATAGTTGATGAGGGGGACAGAACTGAATCTACTGTAGCTCTCTCCATCTCTCAGATTTTAAGACCTGAATTTAAGTTAAAAAAAAATAATGAGGTAAATGAAAAGTTGAGATTGGAACGTCTATCTCAGTTGCAAAGCATACAGGAGTAAATGTTATTTTCTGATGCTGCTGTATGTCATATACAGGTGAGGGAGCACAGGGTCCCTTTGCATTACCCTAGATGCAGCCTGGATGAATGAAGGAGACCATCACTACCTGACACTGGAAAAATTACCCCTAAGGTGCTTTTTAAATTTTTTAATTTTTTTAAATTGAAGTAGAGTTGATTTACAATTTATACTAGTTTCAGGTATACAACATAGTGATTCAGTATGTGTGCAAATTATACTCCATTATAGGTTATTACAAGATAATGGCTATAATTCCCTGTGCTTTACAGTATATCCTTGTTGCTTATCTATTTGATACATAGGAGTATGTATCTGTTAATCCCATAGCTCTAATTTGTTCCTCTCGCCCTTACCTCTTCCATTTGGTAATCACATGTTTGTTTTCCATATCCGTGAGTCTGTTTCTGCTTTGTGTATACATTCATTTGGTGGTGTTTTTTTTTTTAGTTTTTTGTTTTTAGATTCAACATAAAAGTGATATCATAGATATTTGTCTTTCTCTGTCTAACTGATTTCACTAAGCATGATACTTTCTAGGTTCATCCATATTGCTACAAGTGGCAGAATTTCATTCTTTTTTTATAGCTGAGTAATATTCTATGACATATGTATCATATATATCTTCATATATCATATATCTTCACGATTAAGAAGATATGTGCATATATATGTACATCTTAATCATATTGTCTGTTGATGAGCATGTGGGTTGTTTCCATGTCTTGGCTACTTGGCTATTATAAATAGTGCTGCTCTGAACAGCAGGGTTAATGTATCTTTTTGAATTAGTGTTTTTGTTTTTTCCAGATATATACCCAAGAGTGGAATTTCTGGATCATACGGTAGTTCTATTATTAGTTTTTTAAGGACCCTCCATACTGTTTTTCATAATGGCTGCACCAATTTACATTCCCACCAAGAGTGCACAAGGGTACATGTTTCTCCACATCCTCTCCAACATTTGTTATTTGTAGACTGTTTTTTTAAAAAAACATCTTTATTGGAGTATAATGGCTTTACAATGTTGTGTTAGTTTCTGCTGTATAACAAAGTGAATCAGCTATATGTATACATATATCCCCATATCCCCTCCCTCTTGCGTCTCCCTCCCACCCTCCCTATCCCACCCCTCTAGGTGGTCACAAAGCACCGAGCTGATCTCCCTGTGCTATGCGGGGTTCATCAGAACCACATTTTTATTTTTAGATTACATATATATGTGTTCGCATATATTTGTTTTTCTCTCTCTGACTTACTTCGCTATCTCTCTAGATCCATCCACCTCACTACAAATAGTTCAATTTCATTTCTTTTTGTGGCTGAGTAATAGTCCATTGTATATATGTGCCACATCTTCTTTATCCATTCATCCGTTGATGGGCACTTAAGTTGCTTCCATGTCCTGGCTACTGTAAATAGTGCTGCAGTGAACATAGTGGTACATGCCTCTTTTTTTTTTTTTGCGGTACGCGGGCCTCTCACTGTTGTGGCCTCTCCCGTTGCAGAGCACAGGCTCTGGACGCGCAGGCTCAGCAGCCATGGCTCACAGGCCTAGCCGCTCTGCGGCATGTGGGATCTTCCCGGACCAGGGCACGAACCCGTGTGCCCTGCATCAGCAGGTGGACTCTCAACCACTGGGCCACGAGGGAAGCCCTACATGTCTCTTTTTGAATTATTGTTTCCTCAGGGTATTTGCCCAGTAGTGGGATTGCTGAGTCATATGGTAGTTCTCTTTTTAGTTTTTTAAGGACCCTCCATAGTTAAGGACCTCCATAGTCTGACTGTTCTCCATAGTGGCTGTATCAATTTACATTCCCACCAACAGTGCAAGAGGGTTCCCTTTTCTCCACACCCTCTCCAGCATTTATTGTTTCTAGATTTTTTGATGATGGCCATTCTGACAGGTGTGAGGTGCTACCTCATTGTAGTTTTGATTTTCATTTCTCTTATGATTAGTGATGTTGAGCATCCTTTTATGTGTTTATTGGCAATCTGTATATCTTCTTTGGAGAAATGTCTATTTAGGTCTTCTGCCCATTTTTGGATTGCGTTGTTTGGTTTTTTGTTATTGAGCTGCATGAGTTGCTTATAAATTTTGGAGATTAATCCTTTGTCAGTTGCTTCATTTGCAAAGATTTTCTCCCATTCTGAGTGTTGTATTTTCATCTTGTTTATGGTTTCCTTTGCTGTACAAAAGTTTTAAGTTTCATTAGGTCCCATGTGTTTATTTTTGTCATTTCCACAATGTTGATTCTTCGAATCCATCTCCATCTGTTTGTATCATCTATAATTTCTTTCATCAGTGTCTTATAGTTTTCTGCATACAGGTCTTTTGTCTCCTTAGGTAGGTTTATTAGACATTTTATTCTTTTGTTGCAATGGTAAATGGGAGTGTTTCCTTAATTTCTCTTTCAGACTTTTCATCATTAGGTATTTTTTTCTTTTTGTTGCAATGGTAAATGGGAGTGTTTCCTTAATTTCTCTTTCAGACTTTTCATCATTAGTGTATAGGAATGCAAGAGATTTCTGTGCATTAATTTTGTGTCCTTCTACTTTACCAGATTCATTGATTAGCTCTTGTAGTTTTCTGGTAGCCTCTTTAGGATTCTCTATGTATAATATCATGTCATCTGCAAACAGTGACAACTTTACTTCTTCTTTTCCGATTTGGATTCCTTTTATTTCTTTTTCTTCTGATTATATAGGTTTTTTCCTTCAGTTTGTTAATATGGTGTATCACATTGATTGATTTGCATATATTGAAGAATCCTTGCATTCCTGGGATAAACCCCACTTGATCATGGTGTATGATCCTTTTAATGTGCTGTTGGATTCTGTTTGCTAGTATTTTGTTGAGGATTTTTGCATCTATGTTCATCAGTGATATTGGCCTGTAGTTTTTTTTGTGACATCTTTGTCTGGTTTTTAAACTTTTTGATGATAGCCAGTCTGACAGGTGTGAGGTGATATCTCATTGTTTTGATTTGCATTTCTCTAATAATTAGCAATGTGAAGCATCTTTTCATGTGCCTGTTAGCCATCTGTATATCTTCTTTAGAAAAATGTCTAATCAGGTCTTCTGCCCATTTTTTGATTGGGTTGTGTTTTTTTTTGTTATTGAGTTGTATGAGCTGTTTGTATATTTTGGATATTAACCCCTTATCTGTCACATCATTTGCAAATATTTTCTCCCATTCTGTAGGTTGTCTTTTCATATTGTCAATGGTTTCCTCTGCTATGCAAAAGCTTTTAATTAGGTCCTGTTTTTTATTTTTGCTTTAATTTCATTTGCCTTCGGAGACTGATCCAAAAAATATTACTACAATTTATGTCAGAGAGCATTCTGCCTATGTTCTCTTCTAGGAGTTTTAAGGATTCAGATCTTACATTTAGGTCTTTAATCCATTTTGAGTTTATTGTTATACATGGTGTGAGGAAAAGTCCTAACCCCATTTTTTTTTACACATAGGTGTGCAGTTGTCCCAGCACCATTTATTGAAGAGAGTGTCTTTTCTCCATTGTATATTCTTGCCTTCTTTGTCATAGATTAATTGACCATAGGTGTGTGGGCTTACTTCTGGGCTCTCTATTATGTTCTATTTATCTATGTGTCTGTTTTTGTGCCAGTACCATGCTCTTTTGATGACTATAGCTATGTAGTATAGTCTGAAGTCTGGGAGGGTTATACTTCCAGCTTTGTTCTTTTTCTCAAGATTGCTTTGGCAATTCAGTCTTTTGTGGTTCCACATAAATTTTAGGATAATTTGCCCTGAGGTGCTTTAAGCACCAACACCGAGTCCTGTAATTTTTATCCTTCTTCGAAAGCTAAAGCAGGTTAATAAGGACTGTTGAGCTTCAGAGGTCAGCTGGAGTTGTGTGGGAGTCCTTGGACCTGCCAATGAGAAACTGTTCTTAATTTGGATGATTAGATGAGCATGCCCAAAGGGCTCTAAGATACTGGAGTCAATAGCTTCAATGTTGTGCAGGGGAAGTTTTCACACCAGCATGGAGCATTGATGTTATGCCAGTTATGGTGACTCAGTTTCTCTACATCATGGTACCTTCTTCTCTTCCCTTCTAAGAGGAGACTTTCCTTTGCTGTAAACTTATCATCCCCAATTCTTTCTGTATTAAAAAATTAGTCCAAGAGGTTCTCTTGATATTTGTTACCATTCCATCAACACACATTTCTTTTTAAGTCTGGAGTATATAGATTCTCCTAAAACTGAGGGGGAAATGAAGCTAATTTTTGGTACCACCACTAATCTCTATCCATGGATGAGTTAGAGTGAAGAATGTTGTCCCCATATTGTCTACCAGACATTATTCCAAGCAATGGGGGAGAATTGCTAAACTAAATTCTCATAGGGAGCAAATATGTGTCCTAGAGCATGGGCTCTAAGGCAGATAGACCTGGATTTATTACAAAATGTGTAACTTTCAGCAAGCAACTGAACATCTTTTAGCCTCAGTTTCCTCATCTGCAAAATGGATATCATAATAACAGCAACAACAATAGTAATACTTGCTTCCAGGATTATTGTGATAAATGAGATCATGGATATAAGGCAGTGAGTGAATGCTGCCACTTTGTAAGCATCAGTTTAGCATAGCTATTACAGTGTAATCATTCACTCTTCCTGAGGTGTTTGGGTGGGAAAGGAGCAGAAGTATCTCCATTTTACAGGGGTGGAGTGCCCTGTGTTAGAGGAACGTGATTTCTGTCGACCCGCCAATTTAGCCCCAGAACGGGAGCGAGAGCTCACATCTCCAGATTCTTTATCCTTTTTTCTTTGACCTGGAGCCAAAACTTAACTGGGGCTTTATCCTCCTGCTAATGAAAGCCCCCACACAAGGCCCCAAGGGCCCAACTCAACTGCTTTTCAGCTCTGAAACCAGCTCACTTTTCCCATTTCCGTTTTCTAAATACTCATGGAGCCAATTTCTGTTGTTATTTTTGCAGGGAATTGGCAAGATCTAATTTTAAGTTGGGACTGTTTAAGTTAAGTCCTGCTGTGATGAAAAGGACACTGACTTATGGACTCAGGGGCCTGGGCTTCCTTCTGAGAGGCAGCATAACAGAGTGTCTGGAAGCTTCGGTTTGGCCTCGTGCCACATGTCCTGTTTTTCCCAGGACATCTTAGTTTACGGATGTAGCCCCAGACTAATTCTTATTAGCACCCTTTTTTATTCTTAAAACTGTCCCAATTGGGGCTTTAAAATATGTGGTCACCCTAACTCTAGAGTCAGAATGTCTAGACTCAAATCCTAAATGTACTATTTTCATGGCAAGTCACTCCATTGTGCCTCAGTTTCCTCTGCTGTAAAATAGAGAAGATGACAATAATAGGACCTACCCTTGGGACTGAGAAATTTCAATGCATTAAGCCTATAAAATACTCAGAATAGGGCCTGTCACATACTACATACTATGTCAAGGTAAGCAACTATTAATCTCTTACCAGCAAAACCAGTGGACACCCCAGCCCTGTTTAAAAATGTGTTAAATGAGAATTATGACATCTGTCCTCCTTATTTTACAGGGTTCTTCTGGTGATCAGAGGAAATATTGTAGTTAAAACATATGAAGCAATTTATGATATACGGCATTATCGTTATTCTGGGAGTGTGACTAATACAAGAATCAAAGGGATGTGGAAGAAAAAGCACCAAACAGGTCATCAGGAGCTGAAGCTCCCTTTCCCTTTCATTTTTTTCAAATTACTCTTTAAATTTTTAAATGGCTGGACATTTAAAAATTCGATTTATCTCCATATCTCACTCCCATTCTTCTCTCATCCCCTAGACAATCATGCCAATGTTTTAATCTTTTTATAGGTACATACTATTGCAAAAATAGAGAGTTGTCGTTTTGTGTTTTTATGTTAATTGGTTATATATATGATTTTATTTCTTAATATTTTCACTAAACACTGTTCTTGAGGTTCATCCACGTTTTCATGCGAACATGTAATCTTTTGCATATTGTGATTTCTTAATACCCTACGGTGTGTACCATGTTTTATCAGTGACTGACACTTAGGCTGCCCGCAACTATCTGCTATCATGGATGATACTGCAACGAACAATTATTTTATGTGTCCCTGTATTGGTTAGTTTGCTGCTATAATAAACAAGACAAAAGAAGACACCTCAGTGGCTTACAGCCACAAAGTTTCCTTTCTTGTTCACGTCACATGTTGTAGCTGGTGGCAACAGGCTCCCTCCTGTGCTGTGTGTCTTCATTCCAGGATCCAGGCTGAAGGAACAGCCCTTATTTGGAGCAAGCCCTACTGCTGGCAGAAGAAAAAGAGCAAGAGAGCTGGAGAGAACATGCAATAGCATTTGGAGCTTCTGTTCCAGTTGGCATACATCACTTCCACTCCTGTTTCATTGGCCAAAGCAAGTCACGTGGCTAAGACTGACACTGGGGCAGAGAAGACAATCTCCTACAGTGAGGCACTGAAAAATCACATGGAGATGGGTGGAGGTGTGTAGTCCTTTCCTTGGGAACGGGGAGCAAATAATTGTGAACAATAATACAATCTACCCCTTTTAGAGCTTGGCAAGAATTTCTTTGGGATTTATGCCTGGGAATGGGATTGCTGGGCCATTGGGGATGCATATATTTTAAATTTCACTAAATAACCCAGATTAAATAATCTAGATCCACTCTCATCTGTGTAGATCAGTGAGTCTGGGTTTCTTTATCCCTATACCCAACCAACACTTGCATTATACAGCTTTCTAATTTTTCGATCTAATAGGTTTAAAGCTGCCTTATTGCTTTAATTTTTATTTTATTGACTATTAATGATTTCGAGCATTTCTTCATTTATCTATTAACTTTTAAGATTTCTTCTTCTGTAATTTTCCATAAGGCACTCTTTTCCCATTTTCCCACAGGGATTGTTCTCCTCTTCTGGTTGAGTAGGAGGATATCACATATGCTACACAGGCATACCTTGTTGTATTATTCTTCATTTTATTGCACGTTGTAGATATTGCCCTTTTTTTTTATTACAAATTGAAAGTTTGTGGCAACTCTGTGGTGTTGTCAGATGATGGTTAGTAATTTTTAGCAGTATTTTTTAATTAAGGTACATATTGTTTTTTTAGACATACTGCACACTTATTACACTACAGTACAGTATAAACAAAATTTTATATGCTCTGAGAAAAGCAAAAAATTCATGTGATTCGCTTTATTGGGATATTCACTTCATTGTAGGGATCTAGAACCAAACCTGCAATATCTCTGAGGTCTGCCATATATAAATACCTTTTCAGTTTTAGATATCAGAAAATTTTTATCTTTCCTGTCATTTGTTGAGTAACTTTGTCCATAATGTCCTTTGCTGAAAAGAAATCCTTATATTGCTCGTGAAATCTTTTCCTACCCCTAGGTCACAAAGATGTTTCACTTTTTTTTCCTAACATTTGCTATTTTATCTTTCACATTTAGCTGTTTTATTCTTCTGGACCCTCCTTAGGTAGGGATCCTGTTTTATTTTTCTCCAGATGGTGAAGCAGTTTCCTGTACTCCATCTACTAAGCAATCTGGCCTTTCCCCCACAGAACTGCCATGCCCTCCTTTACCATATGTTAGGCTCCATGTACACATGGGTCTGACTCTCACCTCTCTGGATGTTTCATAGATCTGTTTGTCCATTCTTGCAACAATACCAAACTATTTTTTACTCCCGTAACCTTTTGATGCATCTCAATGACTGGTAAGGCAATTCTCTCCTCTTCTGCTTTTCTAAAGTTGACTTAGATGGATCTCTCTTCCTCCAAAGACATTTGAAAAACCATTTTTCAATGTCCTCAAAAAGCCCGACTGGTATCTGATCACATTTAATGCATGGATTATTCTGGGAATAATTGTTACCATTATAATCTGAAAATGCCCATTCAAGAGCATAGAATATCTCTAACTGCCGCTTATCCAGATAAGGTTTTATGTTTTTCATTAGGATTTAAATTTTTTTTTCCATAGAAGTCATATATAGTCTAGGTTAATTTATAGATACCCTATAATGTTTGTTGCTTTGGGTCATGTAACTTAATGTGGATGAGACTTGGGTTCTAGATTTTGCTGTGTCACTGATTATGCTATATGAATTTAGGCAAGCCATTCACTGCTTCCTGGTGCCACTTTTCTTATTCATTAAAAGATCCAGTTGAAGCTGATGGTTTCTATGGTACCACAGATAATAATAGCAATGACAAACCCAGATTAAAATCTCAAAATGTGTCAGCCCTTGCAGAGGGAGGTGACTACATGTACAATGCTTAGCAGGCCTGGTACATAGTAGGCGCTCAGTACACGTTAGCAAATACTGTTATCATGCCTACTTAAAATTGAGGAAGCAGACACTCAGAGAGGTGAAGTAACTTCCCTAGTCTCACCCAGCTTGTAGAGGTCTGGTTTTGAATGTAAGATGCGCTAAAATCTGCAGGTGAAACTCCTTGGAAGCGATGATAAGTCCTATCTCAGCCCTATAGCCTCCAAGGATTTGCATTACCAGCTCAGAAATGCCTGTCAATGGGCTGTTTATCTTGCCAGCTCCTGAACGTGGAGCTTGTGCCAGGCTCCTGAACGCCAGAGGCCATGAACAATGTCCAGGGCTTCACTGTGCGCACAACTGCTAGAGTTACCGTCAGGTCTGGCCGCATGTGTTTGCTCTTGTAGAACATCACTTTTCCTAGAAGTCCAATGTGTTCCTGGATGCCATTGGCTGATAGTGGGGTCGGATAACAGCCTGGGAAGACAGCTGGCATTCACAGGACAGGAAGTGGGTGCCATCCAGCCAGCTGGGTGAGAATCAATGTCTCTCTCAGACTGCACCTGGAGATTAAGATGGGGACAATGGAAATCTCCAGAAGAGTTATGCTTTTCTCCCCAGCAGCCAGGGCAGGTAGTCTTGAAGCCCATGAAGGCCCAGCCTGTAGCCAGATATGAGAAGAGAATGTGGTGGGAGCCTCCTGATGGGTTTTCCTGCTTCCAGGTTGTAGCCCGTTTGTCAAGACCCTTCCAACTACAAATGATAGGAACCCAACTCAAACCAGCTTAATAAAAACTAGCTTAAACTGGCTTGAATAAAAACAGAAATGTTATTAGCTTAAGTAACCCCTGGATGGATTTAATTAAGTTGGATCCAGGATGTTAGAATTATTTGATCAGTCCCTCTCTCCCCATTTCCCCCTTAGCTTCTCCCCACTCCCTCCACCCCCTACCCGCCCTCATTCTTCAAGCAAGCTCTCTCTGAAGGAGGAAAATATGGCTACTGGCAGCCCCAGGTTTATGTCTTCCTTAGGATGGAGTCCCTCATTCAACATCCATATCAGTTCCTGTAAGGACTCTGGATCTGTTTGGGTCAGGGGACCACGTGCAGAAAACGGAAGGTTAGCCTACATAACTGGCAGACCTGTAGAATGTGAAAAGAACATTTCCCCAGAGGAAGTCATGCGGGCCAAAGGAAAAAAGAAGTGATAGACTGCCCTTCTTACACGATTCTTCACAGAGCTGATCCATGACCTGATCTGTCTTCTCCTGCCAGCCCCACCCTCCTGTCATCCATCCTGTGCTCTAAACACTGGATCATGTACTACTCATGTACTACTCATGTGCTACTCATGTAATACTCTACTAATCATGTAATACTCTTTTCTTCACATCTCTGGGCCTCTGTGCTTGCTGTTCTACTTTCTGAATGCCTTTCTGTTACAGTGTGGTCAGCTCCCTCCTAGAACTTTCTCTGACCCTCCTAGGCAAATTAAGTACCTTCCTACAGCAATAGGTACCTAGTTATCATTTTTTATAGTAGTCAAAATTTGGGGGAAGGTCTGTTTGTTTCCAGGTTAGACCTGAGGTTATTGAAAGCAGGAATTAATTCTTGTCCTGCTGATCTTTGTATGACTAAAGGTGGCTCTGTAGTAGATACTGTTGTTCGTTCACCCAAAATCCACACCCTCCTTTCTTGCTACTAAGCCCTGACTTGGAGCGCTTTGTATCCAGCTAAATGCTGACTTTCTCAGCTTTCCTTGCAGCCAGTGATGGACATACGACACAGTTTCTGGCCCATGAAATCTGCTAGAGAACATCTGCTAGGCTGCGAGGAAATCTCTGAAGTAGCTTTTGGTTCCTTGTTAAAAGGGATCAGATGAGGTTGGCACCACCTTTTCCTCCTTTTTTCCTGCTTCATTCACTTGATATTTGGACTTGTAGCAGCCATGTTGCAAACAAGAGGAAAAGGTCAGGAGAATCACCTTGACAGTCTTGATATGACTGAAATTCTGAACCAATGCCGGCAACCACCGTCCTCTGGATGTTGGGTCAAGACTATTTTCCCCCATCTCTGTGGTTTCCCCTCCACATGGGAGACCTCAGATAGCATAATACTCTGTTTTGTGAAAATCATTGTGGAATAGAAAATTAGGATGGCAATACCCAATCTGATTCCAAAGTTTGAGGAGTTGTGTAGTGCCTAAAAGGCATATACATCTCATTAGTAAGTAATTATGGTTGTTTAAGAATTAAACATTTTTTTCTTTCAATGTATGTGCATTATTCTTTCTAACAGCTACTAAGTTGTTAGCAGACAAATGCTTATTAGGTTGTACGGACCTAATCAATATTATAACTGCAAATTCTCTTTTGGCTTCAGACACTGTGAAGTTTACTGAGACTCTAAGGGTACCTTCACGGGGAAAGTTTGGGAACCTCTTGTTTGAGAAATAAATAATTAAAAAGGTAGGCTTACTTGTGCAGAGTGGAATGAGAAGGTCCTTTGAAGAAGAGTAGAGGAATTCTCTTTTATTCTTCCTCTTAAAAAGGAGAGTCCTCCTCTTTACAAAGGAATCCTGGAAGATTTTCCTTTTTTTAAATGCCAGATCATCATTGTCACATTACTTGCCAGTGTGTTTATGTGACCACGAACTTATGCTGAAGTTTCTGTGTTTAAAAAGTTTTCAAGCTTCATTGGTGCCTCCCTTTTCCCACTCTCATAGTTCTCTGAGAAGTACACCTCCTCCATGAAGTCTCCTGTGACTAAGAGGAAGTCACATGCTTTTGTATCTTCCTCCTTATTTTCTCAAACTCGGGAACAAGAGCTCTTTGCCTGGGGAGGAGTGATAGCTGGTGAGCTCAGGTTGTACTGGTGACCTCCACTCTTACAATGCTTGTATGCTTTTCCATCTCTCTAGCATAGATATCTTTATTTTAGACTGTTAACTCTTGGGTGAGTGCTTGAACCAGCAGAAAGCCAAGCTCATTTTTAAAAATTCAACAGCTATTTATTAGGGACCTACCAGGTGTCAAGCACATCTTTTCTGAAGTCTAGTTTGCTAAGGATAGCCCTTGCCTTCCTCTTGGCAGCCAGGGCTGTCCCATAGGCTGTTCACGCCATGCTCTGCACCACTCCAGAGATATGAGTCACACAGACAGTGAAGGCGATGGTATGTCCTGGGGGCTGTGCATCATGGCAGCCCTGCTGGCAGCTCTTGCTGTTCAATTTCTAGTGAATAAGAGATCATTTAAAACTATTGAATATAGCGATTTAAAACTTAGGCTTCGGGGGCTTCCCTGGTGGCGCAGTGGTTGAGAGTCCGCCTGCCGATGCAGCGGACACGGGTTCATGCCCCGGTCCGGGAGGATCCCACATGCCGCGGAGCAGCTGGGCCCGTGAGCCGTGGCCGCTGAGCTTGCGCGT